>NW_006399961.1:619984-642757 GCF_000299155.1 Elephantulus edwardii | reverse complement strand
GGCACATAATAACAACAACATTGTACAAAAAAAATATATTGGTCGAAGTGGAACCATTTCAGAAAGCATCATATGCTCAAGAACAAACAGTAGTCAAGAAAGAAGCTCAAGCTGATATAAAATCCTTGCGGGGTGGGGGTGTGGGGGAAGGCCCAAGGAATTAATGGAATATCAAGTGAGGTGTTTCAGGAAACAGATCCAGCCCTGGCAGAGCTCACTTGTCTGTGTAAACAAATTTGGAAGACAGCTACCTGGCTAGCTGACTGGAAGAAAGCCATATTTTTCTCATTCCAAAAACAGTGTTATTCCACAGAGTATGGAAATTATCAAATATCATTAATGTAATTTGCAAGTAAAATCTTCCTTAAGATTATTAAAAATTAATAATGGAATAGTACATAGACAAGAAACTCCCAGAAATTCAAAATGCATCAAAAGAGACTATGCAATGAGGGATAAGTAGAGAACACCAGAGAGGTGTTCATTTATGTTTTATTGACTGTTCTCATGTGTCGTCAAGTTGTCTGTGACTCATTGCAATTTATGAACAAGAGCTCTGAACTCTGCTCTATCCTAAGCCAACCTTATTGTTTCTGACACACCTAACCCCAACACCTCAGTTACTGAGTCAATCCATCTCATGCAGGGTTTTCCTCTCTTGTGCTGTGTCTTCACCCTTCCAAGCATGATGTCCCTCTCCAAGGACTGGTCCCTCCTTACAACATGTCCAAAATATGTCAGATGGAGCCTCAGAATCCTTGCCTCCAAGGAGCAGCCCGGTTTCACCCTCTCCAGGACAATCCTGTTTGTTCTTCTAGCAGTCCGCGGTATATTCAATACTCTTCTCCAGCACCACAGCTCAAAGACATCAATTCTCCTTCTATCCTCCCTAGTCATTGTCCAGCTTTCTGATGCATAGCCCGTAATTGTAAAGACAATGGCCTGGCACAGGTGCATCTTAGTCTCCAGACTGACATCCTTGCTCTTCAATACTCTGGAGAGGTCCCTAACAGCAGACTTTCCCAATTCAATTCATCTTTTAATTTCCAGGCTGCTGGTGCCAAGAGTGTTGACTGTGCAGCCAAGCAAACTAAAGCTGTGAATAATCTCAATCTCTTCACTGTCTATCATGATGCTGCCAATTGGCCCAGTGGTAAGAATCTTTCTTTTTTTTTTAATTGTAAAATAATAAAGTGTATTTTACAAACAAAATGAAAATAACACATATGGTTATTTAATAAGAACAGTTTGATTTTTAAATGACTGGTTATCAAAGTTTGTTTGACTTTCCAAGGCATTTTCACCTCCCAGAGAAACAGAATTTTACAGCCAACATTCCTACATGGCTCTGTGTACAGGTGATAATGTAACTGAGGACTTTGTATAGAATAGTCAATCAATCAATCCCAAGGAAATGAACAAATATCATCTAGTCAACGCAGGCCCAAGGAAAAGTAATATGCTATTGTTGTTGCTCTCACTGGCTGTATCCAAATCAATAAACTAACCAGCTACTTCATTCTATTACCAATCTGGATAGAGTCAATGGTACTTTCAGTGTTTATTCAATCATCTCCATCACAAGACAATGTCAAGGCATTAAGGTACACTGTTCTGTCTGTGTAGTTGTATTGAAACAGAAATTTTTAAAAAGTGTGTCATGCAGAGATGAATACAAATCCAATTACAGTGTGAATGAAAGCAATCCCCATCTTTCCACACAAATTAATCCAGGCATAGAAATTAAGCTTGTCCAGTTAAGGATGATGGTAAATGATTATTTAATAATTGAAAATGTTTCCACTTACCATTATGTGTTGTGTGGAGCTACTTGAAAAAAATCTTTCATAATTTAAAGTTATAAAATTGTTTATCAATTTGTTTGATCCACACAGTCAAATGCCTTTGCATAGTCAATGAAATACAGATAGACATTCCTCTGGTACCCTACACTTTCAGCCAAGATCCATCTAACATTAGCTATAATATCCCTAATATTCCTCTTCTAAACCCAGCCTGCACATCTGGCAGTTCTCTTTTGATGTGCTGTTCCAGTTGGTTTTGGAAAATTTTCAGCAGAATCTTGCTTGCATGTGATATTAACAATATTGTTCAAAAATCTCTGCACTCTGTTGACTATGCAGAGATATTTAACTTTGTGGATCAGAACAAATTATGGCTAACATAGAGAAGAACTGGAATCTAAGAACACTTAATAGTGCTCTTGTGAAACTTAAGCATTAACCAAGAAGCTGTGTAGGGTTTAAAAATCAGGAAAGGTGTGTGTCAGACTGTATCTTTTCTCCATACCTATTCAGTATAGAAGCTGAGGAAATTATTCAAGCAGCTAGACTGTATGAAGAAGAATGTGGCATTAGGTTGGAGGAAGACTCAACAACAACAAAATTGTGTAAATTTATACAGGTGACACAACCTTGCTTGAAGAATGTGAAGAAGACCCGAAATATTTACTGCAAAAGATCAAAGACTACAGCTTTCAATAAGGATTATAAGTCAACATCAAGAAAACAAAAATCCTGCCCATTGGATCAATAGCCAAATCCCATGATACATGGAGAAAGGATTGAAATTGCTAACTTTTTCTTTGTACGAACTGTGTTTCATTGACTACGCATAGGCATTTGACTGTGTGGATCACAACTAATTGTGGTTAACCTTGAGGAGAATGGGGATCTTATAACATTTTTATTGTGTTTATGTGAAATCGCTACCTGGACCAGGAAGCAGTCCTCAGAACAGAGCAGGGAAACACTACATGGTTCAAAATCAGGAAAGGAATGTGTCAGGGATGCGTCCTATCTCCATAGCTTTTCAATCTATATGCAGAACAGATGATTTGGAAGGCTGGGCTTTATGAGGAGGAATGTGACATCAGGATTAGAGGAAGACTTATCAACAGACCTATGTTATGCTGATGATACAACCTTGCTTGCTGAAACTTAAGAGGACATGAGGTGTTTGCTGCAGAAGGTCAAGGATTGTAGTCTTCAATATGGATTGAAATTCAACATCAAGAAGACCAAGATTCTCACCACTGGGTCAACTGGCAGCACCATGATTGATGGAGAAGAGATTGAGGTTGTTAGCAATTACAGCTTGCTCGGCTCCACAATCAACTATCTTGACACCAACAGTCAGGAAATCAAAAGATGAGTTTCATTAGGTAAATCTGTTTTCAGGGACCTTTCCAGAGTACTGAGAAGTAACGATGTCAGTCTAGAGACTAAGGTGCACCTGATCTAGGGCATGATATTTTAAATTATTTTCTATACATCTGAGAGCTGGACAATGACTAAGGATGACAGAAGAATGAATACCTTTGAGCTGTGGTCCTGAAGAAGAGTCTTGAACATACCATGGATTGCCAAGAAAACACATAGGTCTGTCTTGGAGAAGGTGAAACCAAGGTTCTCCTTGGATGCTAGGATTTCGAAGCTCTGTCTCGCACTTTGGGCATGTGGCCAGGAGGGACTGATCCTTGGAAAATGGCATCATGCTCAGACAGGTGGATGAACAGTGCAGGAGTGGAAGACCCCATATGAGATGGATTGATACAGTAACTGGGGCAATGGGGGGGTGGTGTGTTGGAGTTAGTGAGACTGGCAGGACAGGGCAGGTTGTACATAGGGTCTCTATAAGTCACAGGCGATTTGATGGCATATAACAACAACATAAACAAATTAACAGCCCTAGTAGCAGCAATAAAGAAATCAAAACATATTTCACTGGGGAAATGTGCTGTTAAGGACCCCCTTTAAAGTGCTTAAGAGCAAGAATGTCAGTGTCAAGACTAAGGTGAGGCTAATTGAGGCCATGGTACTTTCAATTGCTTTCTGTGCATTTGCAAGTTGGACAGTGAATAAAGAAGACAGAAGAAATAACCAAAGTCTTGTATGTTGGAGATGTGTATTGAGACAACAAAAAGAGTAAAGAAATCTGTCTTGGAGAAAGTGATTCTTAAAGGCAAAGGTGACAAAGGTGGTGAAAGTTCACCTCATATAATCTGGGCATATTGTCAGCAGGTGCCAGTCCTTGGAAAGCAGCGGGTCAGAGAAAGAGAAGGTGACCCTCCAGAAGAAAGACTCAGTCCATGTTAAATCTACTAAGGAAGTAACATATAATCAGGAACTAATAGTATTGAAGGAAGCATTCCAAGATACAGTGGTGACATTGGTAAATACTAGACTTAAATGACTCAATAGAATGTGGAAATTATACAACAATATCTTTAAAATTACACACAAATAAAAAATTGAAGTTATCAAAGGAAGGAGGAGGAGGAGGAGGGGGTAAAGGTAAAGGAGGAGGAAGAGGAAGAAAAGGAGGAGGAGGGACACTGGGACTATAATAGGGAGTTTGAGCATGTGGATGTTTGTGGTGGTGGCACAGGATGGGACAAGTTTCAGATCTTTGTCAATAAGTAGTTGATTTGATAGAACCCAATAACCACCACCAAGACACACTAGAATCATTAGCAATGCAAACTCACCAAATCGTGGTGCAAACAACAGAATTTGTGCGAAACACCCCGTCTATCCTAGATTAAATGTGAAGTCTGTTCTCTTTATTAGTTTTCCTCCATTTCTAGTTCTGGAACTTCAGGAGATCATGCTGTCTTGAAAGGGCCCAGCCTTGTTATGGCGAAAGGTCAAGGAAAGAAGGCCAGACCCTGAAGAGTCACCATCATCTGACTCCCCAGCCGCCTACATGGCTTCGTGAATCACGGTCAGCAGACCCCAGCCTGCAGTCGGGTCATTGGGTCCCCTGACCCTGTGGGGTGGCTTGCCGATATTTTCATCTCACCATGAGCTAATCTCTAGGACTCCCACGCTTGTCTGAGGCCTCATCATGCCTGGCCCACACCCTTATCTTGGCTCACTGACATGTAAGAAAGCTGGGGCTGGTTGGTGTTTGGACAGAGGGACCAGGGTGTGCACAGACAGGGCAGAGGTTCAGAACGAGGGTTCACACAGGAAAATTGTCTCCTGGTCAGCAAGCCCTATATACAGTGGGCCAAACAGGGGTGAGTGGAGGTACTATCTGGCAGGACTGATTTTCTAACATTCCAGGTAGAACTCATCTAGTCTGACCCCTCTCATTTTTGTGCAGTTTTCTTTTTCCAATTTTTATATATTCTTCATTGAGATGTACAGTTTACATGCAATAAAAGCAACTGACAAGGATTGGCTTGTTTTTCCTCAAAATACACAAAGGTAATGATATAATGTGAAAGCTATGCAATGATCCTGATAAATGCAAATACTTGTAGGAGGATTAAGGGTGGAACGCAACACTCCCTAATACCATCCTAGCCCTGATGGGATATAAGAGTTCCCCTCGGGTGTGGCCTGTAAGATTGCTTATCTTAGTGGAGATGAAAAGCAGAGGAAAGTCTGGGAGGGATTTGTTATTAGATTTGTATCAAAGAGAAGAGCCTTTGATATGGATTACATCTCCACATCAAGGAAACAGAAATTCTCTCCACTGGACTGATAGGCAACATCATTATAGATGAAGATTGAAACTGTCAGTGACTTGGATCCACAGTGAACACCCTTGGTACCAGCTGTCAGGAGAGCAGGAGATGTATTGCACTGGCAAAGTCAGGGACCTCTCCAAATTACTAAGGAGCAATGATGTAATTTTAAAGACTAAATGCATCTGATACAGGCCAGGGTCTTTTTTTTAATCAGGCATCCGAGAACTGTACCATGAATAAGGTGACAGAAGAATTGATTCCTTTGAGCTGTGGTGTTGGAGAAGAGTACTGAATATTCCAAGGACTGCCAAAACAACAAACAGACATGTCTTGGGGAAAGTACAGGCAGCGTGCTCCTTGAAGGAAAAGATGACAAAGTTTTGTCTAACACACTTTGGGCATGTTGCTGGACTATAGAGTCACTGACCCTCCAGCAGGTCTTCAGAGGCATTTAATCACACTTGGAGGAGATTGCCTGTCCTTCTCCCATGGAGCAGCTGGTGGCCTCGAACCACATGCCTTCGGGATTACAGCACAGCTTCTTACCACTAGGCCACCAGAGCTCGCTTGCTGGAAAGAGCTATTCCTTGAAGAGGGACATAATGCATAGAAAGGTGGAGGGTCAGCGAAAGAGAGAAAGACCCTCAACCAGATGGACTGACACAGTGACTGCAGCAATGGGCTCACGTATGTCAGAAATGATGAGGACGGCACAGGACAGAGCAAGTCAGATCTGTTGTTCATGGGGTCACTGTGAGTTATACTTGACTCAATGGCACTTAACAACAACAGCCGTAACAGGGGACCTAAGAGCAATTGATCTCAACCTTGCTTTATCCTGCAGCATCCTCGTGCTTGCCACTATATTCAAGTCCTTTATTGCAGTCACTGTTAGTCCATCTGATAGAGTATCCTCCTCTCTTTCATGAACCCTTTACCTTTCCCAGAATGGTGTCCATTCACAAGGAGTGGCTTCTTCTGACCATTGGCCCTGAATATGTGAGAAAAATGTCACATTCTTGCCTCCAAGGAATACCTTTGTTGCACTTTCTCCAAGACAGATTTGCTTGTTCTTTTCAAAGTCCACTGTATATTCAGTACTCTTCATCAGACCACAATTTAAAGGCATCAATTTTTCTCCTATCTTCTGTATTCATGCTATCAAGTGTCTTTCTCGAATGGATGATCTGGTATCAAGTATCTCTTCAAAGTGTTAAAAAGCAGGGAGCTCTGGTGGTGTAGTGGCAAGAAACTGCACTTCAATCCTGAAGGAATACAGTTTGAATCACCAGACGCTCCACAGAGACGGAGAGGCAATCTCAGCCAGTCCCTGTGCCATTCGGATCAGATTCCACAGTACACAACAAAAACCCAAAACCAAAACAACAACAACAAAGTGTTAATAAGCAATGATGTCAGTTTAAAGACTAAGGTGCTCCTGATTCATTTTTGTGTGTGTTGCAGTCAACTTGCAACTGACTCATCGCTAGCCCTCTGATGAATTTTGAGAGGTAGTAAATTGCATGGTTTCACATCTCACAGTACTGCCAAGAGAACATAGAAGTCTGTCTGAGATAGAGTGAGACCAGGTTGCTCTTTGGAAGCAGGGATTGTGAAGCTCTGTCTCACATACTTTGGGCATATTGCCAGGAGGGACCAGTCCTTGGAGAAAGACATCATGCCTTGAAAAGTAGAAGGTTAGCACAGGAGAGGAAGACCCTGGATAAGATGGATTGACATAGTGACTGGTAATTTTGGCTCAAAAAATAGGACAGGGTTCAGAGGTATTGTTCACAGGGGTCACTATGATTCTTAGATGATTTGACAGCACATAAGGCCAACAAATTGTATGGAAGGAGATTGCCCATCCTTCTCTCATGGAGCAGCTGGTGGATTCAAACTGCACACCTTTTAGATTGCAGTGCAGCTTCTTGCCATTGGGCCACCTGAACTCTCTGCTTCTGATCCAAGTCATGGCATTGTCAATTGCTTCCTATGAATCTGAAAGTTGGATAATGAATAAAGATTATGGAAAAAGAATCAGTGCCCTGGAATTGTGGTGGTATAGAAGAGTACTGTGAGTCCCACAGACTGTTAAAAAATAAACAGGTTTCTCTTGGTAGAAGTGGACATGCTGTCTGCAGGAGCCAGTCTTTAGAAAAATGCTGGGAAAGGTGGAGGGTCAGAGAAAGAGAGGAAGACTCTCAACAAGGTAGACCGACGCAGTGGCAATAACCATGGGCTTGAGCATCTCAGAGATCAGAGGATGGTGCAGGAAAGGACTAAATTCAGATCTGTTGTTCATAGGGCCACTGTGTGTCCTAGTAGACGGACACCTATCACCACCAACAACAACTTCCACATGCACATGAAACATTTGGAAGTGTGGCGTCAGGATTGGTGGAAGCTGCATTATGCAGATGACACAACCCTGTTTGCTGAAACTGAGGGTCAGGAGTGCAGCCTTCAGTATGGACTGAGGCTCAATGTTAAGAAGACAAAGATTCTCACCACTGGACCAATTGGTAGCATCAGTATGGATGGTGAAGAGATTGAGATTGTTAACAACTTTAGTCTATTTGGCTCCACGGTCAACACTCTTGGCACCAGTAGCCAGGAAATAAAAAAACGTATTGCGATGGGAAAGTCTGCTGTTAGGGACCTCTCCAGGGTACTGAAGAGCAATGGTGTCTCTCTGGAGACTAAGATACGTCTGATACAGGCTATGGTCTTTGCAATCACTTGTTATGCATCAGAGAGTTGGACAATGACTAGGGAGGATAGAAGGAGAATTGATGCCTTTGAGCTGTGGTGCTGGAGAAGAATAAGGAATGTACCCTGTACTGCCAAGAAAACAAACAGATTCATCCTTGGAGGCAAGGATTCTGAGGCTCTGTCTGACATACTTTGGACATGTTGTAAAGAGGGAGAGGTCCTTGGAGAGGGACATCATGCTTGGGAGGGTAGAGGGATGGCGCAGAAAGGGAAGACCCTCTATGAGGTGGATTGATTCAGTGACTGGGGTAATTGGGATGGGAGTGTCAGAGGCAGTGTGATTGGCACAGGATAGAACAGGGTTTAGGGCTATTGTACATAGGGTTGCTATGAGTCACAAGCCACTCGACGGCACATAACAACAACAACATGGCTTGAGTCAGGAAGCTCTGGTGGCTTAGTTGTAATAAGTAACGTTGTTGACCCAAAGGCACGTCGTTCAAATCCACCACTTGCGACATGGGAGAAAGATGAGCAAACCAACATATGAACAAAGATGGCCTAATTCTAAAATCTGTATCTTTAAGGACCAAGCTGTCCTGTCTTCTCATTGTCCAGATGAAAATATAGAGGAGCCATTTGACCAACACAAGTCATGACAGTGCAAGAGCTCAGACCCCGAGCCTAGATTGTGGTCTCCTTTAGAGTGAGGTCCAGACCCCAGAGGTGGTTGTGTTTGACATCAATGCCAAAGTCAAACACAACCATATTATTTATTAAACATTTACAGAAAGCCAGCTCAGAGACAGACCTGGTTGCACCAGCAAGCAAGTATGCTTGGTTCTGTGAGAATAATCACTGGATAAACAAACAAACAACCAGAAACAAAACCCCCACAACAAACAAAAATAGTTATGGAAAGTAGAGAACTGGTGGCCTCGTGGGTAAGGAGTTGCACTAGCAGCTCCAAGGCAGGCAGTTTGAATCCACCAGCTGCTCTGAAAGAAGAAGAGAGATGAGGAACTTTCTGTGCAAATACGGCCTCTGGAGGGCCAACTATGCATCGTTTCCAAACTCAAAGGCACACAACAACAACAACAACAACAAACTTACTACATTTGATGATTTTATAACTCCAAAGTTAAGGTTCTCATGAAATTCATTTTTATAGAATGTTATCCTATATATCATGATATTCATCATGCAGTGCTAAAACGAACTTATACCCTTTTTTGACAAAGAAAATGACGCCTCGAGAGGCTAAGTAAGGTCATGAACTCTTTTTTTTTACTTTTTAAAATTAATTTTAATGAAAGTTTACAGAGACTTAGAGTTTCCAGTCATTCATTACTGCACTTTTCTCTCTGTCCACCCCTTGTCCCCCCTAATTCCATATCTTTTTTAGAATGGGGTGGTCTATCCATGCACACTCGAACAATTGTGGCACAGACAACATGAATACCATCTCTCCCGCTGTACTTCTACACTTCCCAACCTCTGAAGTTCGGTTAGGATCCTGTGACTCGTTGTAGAGTATACAGGGAAGGAATATGTCACTGGAAGAGAAGGCAGTTAAGAGCCCATGTACCTCCTCTCACTTTCTCTTCTTTCCTATTGTGGTGACCTTAGAGGCTATGTGTTCCAGATGGGTCAGCTACCAGACAAAAGAGAACTTTTGATTCTCACCAGATGTCACAGGAGTAAGAGATTAACCTTTTGTGTAAGTAACTGAAATGTCAAAGAATGGTCTCTTGTAGTAGCTAAGCATTAGTTATGATGATGATTAATACAGTAAGAGTAACAATAATCTAATGTATGTTGTTGTGTACCACAGAGTCAGAACGGACCCAGAGCTGACCCTCCGGAGGATTTTTCAAAGGCAGTTAATTGCATGGGAGGAGACTGCCCATCCTTCTCCTGCATAACAGACGGTGGCCTCAAATTTCATGTCTTCAGGATTGCAGTGCAGCTTCTTACCACTAGGCCACCAGAGCTCATAGTATATAATGTATACTATGTGCTTTAGTTTGCTTGGCTCCACAATGAATACTCTTGGTACCAGCAGTCAGGAAATCAAAAGACGAATGGGATTGGGAAGCCGGCTGTCAGAAACCTCTCCAAAGTATTGAAGAGCAATGATGTCAGTCTAGAGACTAAGGTCATGGTCTTTACAATTATGTGCTATGAATAAAAAAGCTGGACAATGATTAGGGACGATAGGAGGAAAATTGACCCCTTTGAGCTGTGGTGCTGAAGAAGCGTACTGAATATACCATTGACTGCTAGAACAAACAGGTTTTTCTAGAGAGGGTGAAACCAGGCTGCTCCTTGGAGACAAGAATTCTGAAGCTTCATCTGATCTACTTTGTACATGTTGTAAGGAGGGACTAGTCCTTGGGGAGGGATATCTTGCTTGGGAGTGTGTAGAGGGATAGAACAAGAAAGGAAGACTTTGGATGAGATGGACTGACTCAGTGACTAGCATAAAGCAGGTAGGTATGTCAGAGACAGTGAGATTGGCACAGGATAGAGCAGGATTTAGGGCTGTTGTACACACAGTCGCTACGATTCACAGGTGACTCGATAGCACATAACAACAACAACAATATGCCAATTGGAGGATTGGAGGAAGAATCAACAGCAACCTGTGTTATGCAGATGATACAACCTTGCTTGCCAAAACAGAGGAGGACCTGAGGCATCTGCTGCAGAAGGGCAAGGACTGAAGTCTTTAATATGGACTGAAGCTCAACATCAAGAAAACAAAGATTTTTTTCAACACTGGGCCAATTGGCAGCATCATCATAGATGATAAAGAAATTGAGATTGTTAAAAGCTTCCATTTGCTTGGTTCTACAATCAACACTTTTGGTACCAGCAACCAGGAAATCAAAAGATGAAATGTACTGGGAAAATCTACTGTCAGAAACCTTTCCAGAATACTGAAGAGCAACGATGCCAGTCTGGAGACTAAGGTGCACCTAATTTAGGCCATAGTCTTCACAATTACCTGCTATGCCTCAGAAAGCTGGACAATGATTAGGGATGATAGAAGGAGAACTGATGCCTTTGAGTTGTGGTGCTGGAGAAGAGTATTAAATATCCCATGGGCTGCTAGGAGAATAAACTGGGCTGCTTCTTGGAGACCCGGATTCTGAAGCTCCATCTGATATACTTTGGGCATGTTCCAAGGAGGGACAGTCCCTGGAGAGGGGCATCATGCGTGGGAGGGTGAAGGGACAGTACAGGAGAGGAAGATAATGGATGATATGTATTGAACTCAGGGACTGGGATAATGGGAATGGGTGTGTTGGAGGCAATGAGGTTGGCTCAGGATAGAGCAGGGTTCAGAGCGGTTATACATAGGGTTGCTATGGGTCACAAGCAACTCGATGGCACTTAACAATAATACCAACTACAACAACAACAACAACATGTGCCAAGTGATTCCTCGAGTGGTTCAAGTTGTCAACACATTCAGCCACTCTCTCAGTTTCTTAATGCTGCTGTAACAAGAACACTACAAGGGGGTGGATTTAATGAACAGAAATGACTTTTTTTTCCCGTTTGGGAGGCTAAATCCAAACTTACAGTCTGGATTTTAAGGTAACAGCCCTAAGAGAAAGCTACCTCTCTGTGTCAGCTGTGGGGAAAGATCTGTCTCTTTTCTGCTTCTATTCTTCAAGTCATTAGTGATCTTCATGGGATGTGGCATCTATTATCCTCCATCTAGTTTTATTTGCTTCTTTGTATAATCTACTCTCTTTTTTTTAATTTAGTTTGTTTATTTTTCATTTCAATGAACATCTACAGAGATTTTGGAATTCCATTCATTCATTGCTGCACCCTTCTCCCCGCACAAACCCCTGCCCCCCCCCCATTTGCTCCTCTCCTTGAAAAGCAAAAGAAAAACTCCCTCATTGGTACACAATCCCCCCGCACCTCCCCAAACCCCACGCCCTACCCCCAAATATAATCCACTCTGAAACCCTCATTGTGTACTCCTACGATAAAAATAATGCCCTAAAATATAATACTTTTAGACTATTCTCTCCCCCATAGACTTCAATTCCGTAAACATATTTCATCCAGTTTTTCTCAGTCTTACCCCCACCCCAATGCCAGCCTCATTCTACAACAGTGGCACCATATACCATTTGTCCCTTTGTGACTGAGATACCTCACTCAGCATAATGTCCTCCAGGGTCACCCATTTTGAATAATATTGCATGAGTTCCTTGTTTTTCAATGCAGCATAGTGTTCCATTGTGCGAATATACCACAGCTTCTCTACCCATTCATTTGTTGATGGGCATTTAGGTTGTTTCCAACTCCTTGCTATTGTAAACAAAGCTGTGATAAACATGGGTATACATATATCTACTTGGATGTCATTTATGGTCTCTTTAGGGTATATTCCCAGTAGTGGAATTGCTGGGTCAAATGGTATCTTTATTTGCAACTTTTTGAGAAAGCGCCACAATGCTTTCCACAGTGGTTGCACCATTTTACACTCCCACCAACAGTGAATAAGGGTTCCAGTCTCTCCTAATCTACTCTTTCATATCTCAAAAGTGATTGACTTCCATGGGTATGGCTTCATTAAGACAACAGAGGAAAGTCTATTTCCAAGTATAGGGTTTGGATTTACATTATATTTTGGGAGGAACACATATTAACCCATAACAGGTACTAACAGAAAGGTTGATGGTTTGAGTCCATCGAGAGATGCCTCAGAAGGAAGAATTAATGTTCTATTTCAGAAAAACCAACTGTTGAAAATCCTGTGAAGCACTACTTTGGCAGCCAAGGATTTTTCATGAATAAAAGTTGATTTAATATCAGCTGGCTGATTATATACCAGGCAATGTGCTAAGTATTCTACATCTGTTGATTTCAGTAACTTATATATGATTCCTTGGAAAGGGCATTATGCTTGGAAAGGTGAAGGGTCACTGAAGGAGAGGAAGACCTTCAACAAAATGAATTGATACGGCATCTGTGACAATGGACTCAAATGTGTCTGAGATGATAATGATGGCAAAAGACAGGACAGAGTTCAGATCTATTGTTCATAGGGTCACTATGACTTGGACTTGACAGCACAACAAAAATATACATTCATGAGTCATTCCTACTATATGGTCTCAAATTGTCTCTGGATTTGTTAAAGAACACAGGGGATAAAAAAAGATAGACAGATGATAGATAGATAGATAGATAGATAGATAGATAGATAGATAGATAGATAGATAGATAGATGATAGATGGATAGATAGATGCTCTAGAGCTAAGTAATCCCATTACTAGAGAAATTACAAACAGTGGCATAAACCTGAAAAGTACCTGTTCCTGGCAATGTGAGTATCATGTCACTAAATAGAACATGCACTCATTTCACCAAGAATCACAGAGCTCAGACAGGAAGTAAAAAGGAACAAATGAGAAGAAAAGTTACCCTAAAGATGGAATCCACTGCTGCTCGTGGATAAATAAATTCAGGTGCCAAACAAAGGTCTTGCTGGGTGACTTTGATATAAAGAAAACACTTCCTGGTATCAGATATCCTGTAAAAGTAAACCCTTGCATTTTTGTTGCCCCCAAGGTGAAACGTAGTATCCAGGGACCCTGATTAAGTTCAAGTTCATGAGTTGGTTGAGGTTTTGGAGTAGGAGATGTGTGATGCCAGTATTAACAAATGAGAGAGAGTTAGTCAACCAGAGAAGGAAATCCAAGGCACTGGATTGTCAGAGTGCTTGTCACGTCTAAAAATTGTCCCAGAGCTCAGTGAGTTGAAAGATGAGTGACGCTAGAGACGTATGTGGTGACCGTATGTGGTGACCATACCATGACGAAGGCTAGTCTTGGTCCATTGTATCCTGGATCTCACAAGTGAGTGGCTCTTACCTAAGGTTATCTTAAGAGGTGTGTTCTCTCTCTCTCTCTCTCAATATTTATTTTATTATTTTTGTGTGTGCCCCATCAAATCGGATCTGACTGGTACTGGAGGAGATTGTCCCTCCTTCTCCGGCAGAGCATCTGGTGGATTCAAACCATGTACCTCTGGGATTGCAGTGCAGCTTCTTGCCACTAGGCCACCAGAGCTCCCCTAGGAGGTCCTCTCTTTTGCAGTTATAATCCAAACCTTCCAAGCTCAGCTTCCTGTCATCCACCCTGTTATCCATCACTCAGTGATGCAGCAGTCAAGAAATCAAAAGCCATCTTGCATTAGGCAAATCAGCAGTCAAGGACCTTTCCAAAGTGCTTAAGAGCAAGGATGTCAAGTTTAAGACTAAGGTGTACCTGGCCTAAGCCTCAGCATTTTCAATAGTTTAATATACATGTGAAAGCTGGACAATGAATAGGAAAGACTGAAGAAGAATTGATATATTTGAATTGTGTTGTTGGTAACGAGTACTGAATATGCTATCGATTGATGAAAGAACAAATCTGTCTTAGAGGAAGTGCAACCAAGGGCTGCTTTGAGGCCAGGATGGTGAAACTTTGTCTCACTTAGTGTGGGTATATTGCCAGAAAAGGTCAGTCCTTAGAAAAAGCTATCACACTTGGAAAAGCTAAGGGTTAGAGATAGAGAAGTCCCTCAAAGAGATGGATTGGCACAGTGACTGACTACAAAAGGCTTGAACCTTGCAGATATCATGAAAACGGCACAGGATGGGGCCAAATTTCAATCTATTGTTCATAGAGTCACTATGAGTTATATATAGTCAGTTCAACAGGTTTTCTCAGGTTCTTGTTGTTAGGTGCTGTCAAATTTACTATGACTCATAGCGACCCTATAAACAACAGATTTGAGCCCTGTCCTATCTATGCCATCCTAACATGACACCCTCAAACTCATTGCTGGAGTCACAATGTCGATCCATGTGGTTGAGGGCTTATCTATCCTTTGCCATCCCTCCACCTTCCCAAGCATGATGTCTCTCTCCAAAGAATAGTCTCTTCTAGCAACACGTCATAAGTATGTGAGATGAAACGTCATCATCTTTGCCTCCAAGCAGCACACTTTGGTTGCACCTTCTCTGAGACCTGTTTGTTCTTTTGACAGTCGTTGGGATGTTCAGTGCTCTTCTCCAACACCACAGTTCAAAGGTATCAATTCTTCTTCTGTCATCCTTATTCATTATCCAGCTCTCGGTTGCGTAGCAAGTGATCGGAATGACCATGGCCTAAATCAGATGCACCTTAGTCCTCAAACTGACATCATTGCTCCTCAATAATTTGAAGAGGTTTCTGACTACAGATTTACCCAGTGGTGATATTTTGGTTCCTATCTTCTCATTTCATTGTTTCTTCTTTAGTTGTGAATTTTGGCAGTGAAAAAAAAAATAAAAAGATTATTTACTCTTCCTTTCACTTAACAGAATTTCTTTCACCTTTCATATCTCCAGTAGGAGGTCTTCAACGTCATTCACACTAAGAAAACTGAGGCTTAGAGCAGTGAGGGACAGAGCATTGTGTTTGGCTAGATCCGAGACCGTTACCACACACAACTATGGCTGTACCAGCTGGTAAAATATTGAGGTGCACCTGCTGTTCATTGCTGTCAATTTGGTTCTGACTCATAGGGACCCTATTTCCGTACTTGTTGCTAGTTAGCTGCTACCCTGACTCTCTTATCTGTATGCCTATCCTGTTATCCCCAATCTAAAAGTATGATACCAAGTACAGCAAGCCATCTTGACCCCTCTCTAAAGCTATGCTATTGTTAGACGCTATCAAGTTGAGTACAACTTATAGCAACACCATGAACAAGAGATCTGAACCCTGTTCTATCCTGTGCCATCCTCACACTTCCTGACACACAAGAGCCCACTGCGGCAGTTACCACATCAATTCACCTGGCTGAGGGTTTTCCTCTCTTTCACTGACCCTCTATCCTTTCCAGCATCATGTCCCTCTCCAAGGAATAGGCCCTCCTAGCAACATGTCTATAGTATGCGAGGTGAAGCCTCATTAATCTTGCCTCCAAAGAGCACTCCGGCTGCACCCTCTCCAAGATCTATTTGTTTGTTCTTCTGGCTGTCCGTGGGATGTTCAGTGTTCTTCTTCATTACCGCAGATCAAAGGCATCAATTCTTCTGTCATCCTTATTCACTGTACAACTCTCAGATGCACAGCAAGTTATTGGAAAGATTGTGGCCTAATCAGATGCACCTTAGTCCTCAAACTAGCATCATTGCTCCTCAATAATTTGGAGAGGTTCCTAACTGCAGAATTTCCCAATGCAATACATTTCCTTATTTCCTGACTGCTAGTACTAAGGGTGTTAATTGTGAAGTCAAGCAAGATGAAGTTGTTGACAGTTTCAGTCTCTTCTTCATCCATGGTGATGTTGCCTATAGGTCCAGTGATACGAATCTTTGTTTTCTTGACATTGAAATGCAATTCATATCAAAGGCTGTGTTCTTTGACCTTCTGCAACAAGTGCTTCAAGTTTTCCTCACTTTCAGGAAGCAAAATTGTGTCATCTGCATAAAGTAGGTTATTGATGAGTCTCCCTCCAATCTTGATGCCACATTCCTCTTTATAGAGTCCAGTTTCTTGAATAATTTGCTCAGAATACAGATTAAATAGGTATGGAGAGACAATCTAACTTTAACACACTCCCTTCTTAATTTTAAACTATGCAGTTGTTCCCCTGCTCTGTTCGCACAACAGCTTCCTGATCCAGATATAGGTCTCACATGAGCACTATTAAGTGCTCTGGGACTCCCATTCTTCTCAATGTCAGTCCCAACTTTGTTATGATCTGCACAGGCAAGAGAGCTGCCAGAATTTTAAGCAGGATTTAGAAGAGGTCGTGGTACCAGGGATATCATTGCTTATATCAGATGGATCCTGGCTGAAAGTAAAGAAAACTAGAAGAATGTCTCTAAAGCTGTAGTTGGTTGAAAATATCAGTTAATTTTGAGTAATTCCTTTAGTTATGTGACTGATACAGCAACATCATGCTAGACAGATATAAGATTGAAGTTGTCAATGATTTCCTTTTACTTGGATCCCAATCAACACCCATGGTAACAACAGTTAAGAAATTAAAAACAGAAAATGTGTTGCATTGGGAAAAATGTGCTGTCAAGGGTCTCTCCAAAGTGCTACAAAGCAATCATGTCCATTTAAAGACTGAGATGCTTGTGAGGAAAACTATGCTATTTTCAATTGTTTCCTATGCATCTGAAAGTTGGACAATGAATAATGGTGACCGAAGGACTGATGTCTCTTTGAGTTGTGGTGTTGGAGAAGAGTCCTGAGTATCCTGCGGACTGCCAAAAGCACAGACAAGTCTATCTTGGAGGAAGTGCAACCAAAATGCTCCCCAGAGGCAAGAAGGGTAAAACTTCACCTCACATACTTTGGACGTGTTGTCAGGAAAGCTAGTCCTTGGGAAGAAGGCATCTTTCTGGGAAAGGGAAAGTGAAGGGAGAGTCAGAGGAAGAAAGACTTTCAACCAGATTGGTGGACACAGTGTCTGTACCAACAGGCTCAAGAATAACAGAGATCATGAGGATGGTATAGGACAGGGCAAGCTTTAACTCTCTCATTCACTATGAGTTGTAGTTGACTTGATGGCAAATAACAACAATATGTTACGGAGCTCTGGTGGCTTAGTGGTAAGAATATGTAATGTAATCCTGAAGGCACACAGTTCTAATCTACCAGTTGTTCCAAGAGAGAAAGATGGGCAATCTCCTCCCGTGTGATTAACTGTCCTCTAAAAACCTGCCACAGGGTCAGCTGTGTGTTGGTTATGACTCAAAGGTACACAATAACAACAACAACAATATATGGCTGTTGGATGTCCAAGCTGGGATTTGAACCCATGTCTAGATATTTTTACTGGAAATGCTCTTTCTACCCCCTGAGCGCCTTCACCCCCAGAACAGATGGGTCCTGGTCCGGCTGCCCTCTGCACACGCCATGGCTCCTACCATCAGGCCTAGAGGCCGAGAGCTCAGCTTTGGCAGCTAGATATTGAGAAGGGCACTAAAAATCTGGAAAAAAAATGTCCTTGGTCTTGGATTTCCAGCTATAAAAACTACAAAAAAGAAAAAAATAAAAAAGATTTATGTTCTTATAAGCCACCCAGGTGGTGATATTTTATTGTGGCAGCTCCAAGGAACCAATATCAATGACAGTGATGGTGACAACGGCAGTCAAAATAAAGGTGGTGACAGCCCACGAGCAAGGCAGCCTCAGCTTCCTTTTCCCGTGAGCAGCAGCAGGTAATCTCCCAAAATGGTTCACTACTCGCTTGACCCAGAAAATCCCACAAAATCATGCAAATCAAGAGGCTCAAATCTCCGGGTCCATTTTAAGAACACCCGAGAAACTGCCCAGGCCATGAAGGGTATGTATATGCGAAAGCCACCAAGTACCTGAAATATGTCACTTTGCAAACACAGTGTGTGCCCTTCTGACATTAGAGTGGTAGAGTCGGTAGGTGTGCCCAGGCCAAACAGTGTGGTTGGACACAGGGTCGGTGGCCCAAAAAGAGTGCTGAGTTTTTGCTGCATATGCTTAAAAACGCCGAAAGTAATGCTGAACTTAAGGGTTAGACCTTGATTCTCTGGTCATTGAGTGTATCCAGGTGAACAAAGCTCCCAAGATGTGTCACCGCACGTACAGAGCTCAATGGTCGGATTAACCCCCACATGAGCTCCCCCTGCCATACTGAGATGATCCTTACTGAAAAAGGAACAGATTGTTCCTAAACCAGAAGAGGAGGTTGCCCAGAAGAAGAAGCTATCCCAGAAGAAACCGAAGAAACAAAAACTTACAGCTCGAGAATAAATATGTCACCAAATAAAATGAAAATAAAAAAAAAGAAAAGAAAGGCAGCCTGAGAAGACAACCTGTTGCTGTGGCACGAACTACATTTTGACTTACAGGAACTCCAAAGAGTGTTCGAGGCTATGACCTTTCAGAATCATAGCCCCACCGAGGTCTTCTGAGGTTCCTCTGAGTGTGAACTGCCAATATTTTGGTTAACAGTCGAGTACTTAACTATGTGTATCACGCAGGGACTCCAGGGGAGGGTCAAGTTGAAGGGTGAAGACCCACAAAACCTGATAGACCAACAGAGAGCATGTGGGGACGGCACTGGGAGCTGCGTTTGTCCAGGAGACGACTTTCTGGAAGGTGAGAGCGCCATGTTTATTATGTGTCCTCTGTGGGCCACACTCTGCGCTAGGCACCTCATAGAAGTGGCTTACCCAAATACTGTGACTGCTTTTAAAAGAAAGAATTGTCATTTTACTTGTATCCATTATCAACACTTGTGGTAGCAGCAGTCAAGAAATCAAAAGTACTTCGCATAGGGAAAAATCTGCTGTCAAGAACCCCTTTTAAGTGCTAAAGAATAACGACATCAGTTTAAAGTCCAAAGAGTGACCAACCCAGGCTGTGGTATTTACAATTGTTTCACATGTGTTTTAAGAGAGTTTTTCTTTCATTTATCAAGGAGAAAAGTGATTTTGGGGGGAGGGGGTGGGCAGGGAGCAAAGTGCAACAATGAATGACTGGAAACCCTAAGTCTCTGTAAACTTCCATTAAAATGAATTTAAAAAAAACCACAATGTGAATGAAGAATAGCGTGAAACAATGTACACAAACTTTGTAAGCAAAACAATATAAAAGAAAAATTTTAAAAAGATAATTGGATCGCAAATAAGGAAGACTGAAGAAGAGCTGGTGCCTTTATGTTTAGTTCGATGTTGGTGAGGAGTATTGAATAGGCTTCTGGAAGAACAAACAAATCAGTCTTGGAGAAAATGCAATCAAGGTGCTCCTTGGAGGCAAAGATGGCTAAGACTTTGTCTTGCTTACTTTGGCCATGTTTTGAGGAGGAACCAGTCCTTGGAAAAGGACATAATGTTTGGAAGAGTAGAGGATTGGCAGAGGAGAGGAAGACATTCAGCAAGAGATGGGTCGGCACAGTGTTTACAGCGATGACTTGAGCATGGCCGAGACTGTGAAGATGGGCAGGGTCAGCCGAGACTTTGTGCACAGTTACGATGAGTGGGCGGTGACTTCAGGGCACCCAACAATGACAATTTGACAGATGGGGGATTACGGACCAGTTAAGGGGACCCACTGTTCAGGTCCACTTTATCAACAAGCGAGGAACCCAGCAAACAGGCATGAGGAACGTGCTGGGCTTATGTCCTTCTCCCTCTAATCCCTGAGCTCCTAGCACCGAGAAGACGACAAGCAGCTGGAGCGCCCACACTTGTGCTTTTAGTTAATATTCACTCCTGTTTCCCTGTCCACACCATCCGCTCCTGGCTTAAGTGGGCTGTGTGGTCATTGCTCGTCTCTGCTGCCAGAGCTCCAAGCTCAGGCCACACATCTGGGAGTCTGGACGCCACCCTTCCTCAAACCAGATGTTAGGGGGCAGAAAGCCTGGGCAGGGGACTGGGGCTGACCCACTCCTGTTTGTCTCTTCTCTGGAAATCCTCTTTCCTTCCCTGCCAAGGGAAGGAGCCGTTTTGAACCCTGTCGGATTTTCTGGGCTACTCCTTGGCCCCCTCCCATTGTGCTGTGAAGTTGAGGCTGCGCACCTAGCGAGAGCAGAGTTAGGGGAGTCTCCCAGGACCCAGAAGCCAGCCTGAGAATGGATGGGGCAGAGAAGAGAAAGAGGTAAACAGAAAAGATGGAATGGGTGGGAGAGGAGGAGAGAGAAGAAAAGCAATTGGGGAGAAGATTGGAAGGGAGAGAGAGGAGCTGATAGAAGTAAGAGAAGGAGAGACTGAAAAGGGATAAGGAGAGAGAAATGAGAGGGAAAGAGAGCAGGGACGAGGGAGATGTGAGAAGGTTGTTTGAGAGGAGAGACGATCCAAAAGCAGGAGAGAGGGAAACCGAATAAAACAGAGAAGGGCTGGGGGATACTGAAAACGGAGACAGAGAAGTATAGAGAAGGAGATGAGGAAGGTGGTGGTGGTTGTCCTTTGAAGCCATGATGTCGACTCTGACTCACAGTGACTCTATGAACAACAGATGAAAACTTGCCCTAAGCCTCTCCGTCCTCGTGGTCTCCGTCATGTGCAAGCCATTGCTGGGTTAAGAGTCCCTGCACCAATCCATTGTGTTGAGGATCTTCCTCTCTTTCCTTGACCTTCTTTTCTAAGCGGAGGAGGAAGGGTCAAAAGACAGAGCTCTGGTGGCCTACTGGCAAGAAGCTGTGCTATAATCCTGAAGGCACACAGTTCGAGGCCACCAGCTGCTCCACAGGAGAAGGATGGGCAATCTCCTCCTGTGCGATTAACTGTCTCTGAAAACCTGCTGGAGGGTCAGCTATGGCTCAGTTCTGACTCGATGGTGAACAACAAAAATAACAATAACAACAACACTCTAACCATATGCAAACCTTCTTAGAAAGCAGTTTTATAAAGGAATAGAAAGGAGGAGGAATGAGCAGAGGGCAAGGAATTGGCGATGTACACCTAAGTTTTAAAGTCAAGCACAATATTGACTCCTGAAAGGAATTGCTCAGTGTCCTTACCTGTATGTACATTAATTGAGAGTTACTACTGAGGACTTGTGGGAGCTCTGGTGGCCTGGTGGTGCGGAGTTGTGCTGCCAACCCAAAGGGATGCAATTCGAATTCACCAGCTGCTCCACTCAAAAAAAGAACATCAATCTCCTGTTTTTTTTGTTTTGTTTTATTAATTGATTTTAATGAAGTTTACAGAGACTTTGGATTTCCATTAATTCATTGTTGTACTTTTCTCCCTTCCCAACCCTTCCCCCCCCATTAGCTTTTCTCTTTAAAAAGTAAAAGAAAAATTTCTTTCATTGTTATTCAAACCCTCCACCCAAATCCACTCCACTAGGAAGCCTTCGTTCTGGACTCCTGTCATAAGCAATCTCTTCTCAATGCGATTTACTGCCTCCGAAAACCTGCTGGAGGGCCAGCTGACTCGGTTCTAAGCAGATAACATACAACAACAAAACAGCAACACTGAGGGCTGTGTGAGAATTGAATGGGATGTAATGTTTCAAAGCCATTGCATTGTCCCCACTCATAGTGAGCCTCGGAGGCTGTAAACCTTTATGGAGTGAGACTTTTCATCTTCCTCCTGGGGAGCAGCTGGTGGAGTCAAACGGCCAACCTTTTAGACTGCAGTCTGATTCGCAGGCTCGACACTACCACGGCTCCTTGGATGTGATGGGCTTGGTAAACCGTCCACTTCTGCCTGAGGACCAGCTTTGCTATCACACACTGAGAAAAGAAAAGGGAGCCCTTTGGATGCGAAGACTTGATCAGATGGAAAGGGGCGTCCAAGTGAGCTTCACACAACGTTGCCTAATATTTCCAGCTAAGTTAGCTGGGTGACCCCAAGAGAGTTACTTTTTCTCTCTGGAACTCTTCAGAATCGTGCACAGAAAACCCATCCATCCTAAAGCAGTGTCTATCCAGCTGATTCCCACAAATGGGAACTCTATGTGTGTCAGACCGTCACCGTGTCCCACACGGCTTTCAAAGTGGGGAACGTCAGAGCAGACCGCCAGGCCTCGGGGTGGCTCTGAGCAAC
>NW_006399961.1:606793-615075 GCF_000299155.1 Elephantulus edwardii | reverse complement strand
GCTTGGATTAGGCACACCTTAGTCTCTAGACAGACATCATTGATTTCAGTACTCTGAAAAGGTCCCTGACAGCAGATTTTGCCAGTGCAATTTGTCTTTTGATTTCCTGACTGCTGGTGCTAAGAGTATTGATTGTGGACCCAAGAAAGCTGTAATCATTAACAAGCTCAATCTCTTCTCCATCTATCATGGTGCTGCCAATTGGCCCAGCGGTGAGAATCTTTGTCTTCTTGATGTTGAGCTTCAATCCATATTGAAGACTGCAGTCCTTTACCTTCAGGTCTTCTTCAGTTTCAGCAAGCAAGGTTGTGTCATCTGCATTATGTAGGTTGTTTAGTCTTCCTCCAATCCTGATGCCACATTCCTCCTCTTAAAGCCCTACTTCCCTAATGATCTATTTTGCACATAGATTGAAAAGGTATGGAGACAAAATGCTTCCCTGATACTCCTTTCCTGATTTAACCACACAGTGTTTCCCTGCTCTGTTCTGAGGACTGCTTCCTGGTCCCAAGTATTGCTTTTTAATAAGCATAATAAAGTGTTCTGGGATTCCCATTTTCCTCAATTTTAGCCACAATTTGTTGTAATCCACACAGTCAAGTGCATAGTCAATGAAACTCAGATAGACATTCCTCTGGTACTCTTTGCTTTCTGCCAAGATCCATCTGACCCTGGCAATAACATCACTAGTGCCACAATCTCTTCTAAACCCACCCTGTATTTCTGGTAGTTTTTGGTCAATGTATTGTTCTAGTCGTTTCTGGATAATCATCAGCAGGATTTTGCTAGTGTATTATATTAGTGATATTGTTTGATAATTTCCATGCTTTGTCAGGTCGCCTTTTTTGGAATGGGAATAAATATGGATCTCTTCCAATCAGTTGGCCAGTGTTCTACATTTCTTGGCACAACCTGGTGAGCACATCCAGGGCAGCCTCTGTTTGTCAATTGGTATTCCATCAGTTCCTGGAGTTTTGTTTTTTCCCCATGTCCTTCAGAGCAGCCTGAACTTCCTCCTTCATCACCATTGTCTCTTGATCATATGTTGTTTCTTGAAATTCTTCTGTGTCAGCCAATTACTTTTGGCATAATGACTCTGCATACTCTTGCCATCTTCTTTTAATGCTTCCTGAATCAACATTCTGCCCATAGTATCATTAAGCATTGTAACTTGTGGCTTGAATTTGTTCTTTAGTTCCTTAAGCTTAAGAAATGCTGAGTGAGTTTGGCTTTTTTGATTTTCTGACTCCAGCTCCTTGCACATTTCATTATAAAAAATTTGCCTTGTCTTCCCGAGCTGCCCTTTGAAATCTTCTGTTCAGCTCCTTTATTTTTTTCCCTTTGCTTTGGCTTCTTGGAGTGTAATATTCAGAGTCTCTTCCAACATCCATTTTGGTCTTACCTTCTTTGTAATGACTTTTTGCATTCTTCATGAATGATGTTCTTTCTATCTTCCCACAGCTCATCTGGTCACTGAAGAGAATATCTACCAGAGATGATAAAGTTGATTTCTCCTCTTTCTCTGTATAGAGAATGGGAGTAGTCATTCATGTATGCATGTGTCCAACATGTAGGAATACTGTCTGTATTATAGGCTCTGGGTTTATTTCTGGAGAATTGAAGTGATTTCCAGGGATCTGTATCTTTTGGGAGGAGACTAAACGCCATGTGGCTAAGTCATGACCGTCCGGAAGATGCTTCGATTGAACTGCATGCAAAATCTGCTCTTGTCAAGAAATTATATCTTCCAATATTTTAAAACTTAAGACCAAGGAATTTTGTCTTTTCCTTTATGTGTGTGGAGACAGCTCCAAGGCTTTATGGAGTCAGGTCAGATGGAGCTTCAGTGACTCCAGCCTTTACCTCAGATGCCTCCCCAGAAATGCCTGCAGCCTCCCTCTCCCTTGGCCTGATCCATTTCTGGACGCACATGTAACCAGCTTTGACCTTATGACTAATCTGAACTTCATTCAGGTGACAATTTCACATTCCCTTTCTGTGTCCTGTGATTTAATGAAACTTCTGGTCACTCTGCCCCGTCCTCTTCTCCACATGGTTGTCTCTGCTCTGCCCATTGGGGTGATGGTACAGTTAACTTTATCCAAAGATTGTATTTTGCAGGAACAAAACCCAGCCCCTCTTGACTGATCTGAGTGTAGCTTTGGCAGAGTTTGAATTGTAAGTAGAGAGTAGAGGTAGATGGAGAGTCCCAGAACAAACTCAGGATGTCAAGAATGCTTGGAGGACAACTCGTCAGGCCCCAAAAGAGGTGGATTAAAATGAGAGTCCCAGAACTTCCTGTAAATACAGGGAGAATCAATTCCCATAAGCCTCAGGAAATGGGCAAGATTGGGCAGGAATACTATGCAGCACTCCAGAGCAACGATTTTGAAAAAATATTATATAATTTGGGAGAGACTGGAGAACATTATAGTACGTAAACTAACTCAGTCTCATAAGGACAAATACTGCATAAGATCATTATTATAAAAATAGAGGGATAACTGGTAAAATGTGTTTGGGGGACTCACAGGGGAAGGTGTGGGAGCAGAGGGGTGAGGGTGAGCAGGAGAGAAATCATGAAGTCACACAGTTTGTTGGGTGGAAGGAGGGGTGAGGTAAAGGAATGGGAAATGTCCGGCAGGGACCTGAAAAGATGAAGTAATGGTGGGCATCATTCAATGGTGATTAACTCTATAAAACACAATGTATGGGAATCATTGTATGAAATATAATAAGAAGGAAGGAAAGTGTGAAGCACAATGTATATTAATTTTGCATGCAAACCAATATAAAATAAAAATTTTAAAAAATAATATCCTTCATGTTATGTTCTTTGAATTCATGCTTTGATTACTTGCCTTGTGTCAGGCTCTAGATGCTGTGGGCAGGGTGGGGAATAGGACAGTGAGGTGGGGGACAGAGAGATCCACAAGTAAGTCATCAGACAGTAATTTGAATGGGATAAGTGCTCAGGAGAAGGACAAAACCTCAAAGGGAGACAGAGATTCCTAGGGGTTGGGATGAACTCAAGTTTAAATACAGCAGTCCAAGAAGAGCTCCAGGAGAGTGAACGAGATGAGGTGCAGATCTGCGGGGGTATCTGGAGAAGAGAATTTCAGGAAAGGGATGAAAAGGGCAACAGATCTGGAATGTTCCTACTGTGTACCATCTATGGTCTCTGATGCCTTCTAGTCCTTTTCCTGTGGTGAGACTAGGATGAGAGAGTAACAGGTGGTGGGTGGGTGGAGACCATGTAGGGCCTTGAAGGACCTCAGAAGGACTCAGACATTGACTAAACGTGGGGTGGGATCCACTCAACAATGTGAAACAGTAGAAAAGTGAATCTGATTTCTCAATATTGTCCTGCTGAGAAGATACTAAAAGTGGGAAAGAGGCAGGAGAATTAAATAAAAAGAAGGTAGAGCCGACTGAATGAAATAAGCCAGGTAAGAGACAGAGTCTGGATGGATTTTCAAAATAAAGATGCTAAGATTTGCTGATGGATTCAACTGAGGGTGATGGATGGGGGGGTGGAGGGGTGGGAAGAATGCTCCAGTGCGATTCCAAGATTTGGAGTCATTTGAGACAGTTGTTATGTACCATCGAGTTGGGACTGACTCGTAGCTGGCCCTCCAGTGCGTTCTCAGAGACAGTTAATCACATAGGATGAAATTGTTCATCTTTCTCTCAAGGAGAAGCCGAGAAGCTGGTGGATTTGAACCATGTTCCTTCAGAATGGCAGAGTCAGGGTGGGTGGGTGATGGTGGTGTTTATCTTAAGTATATGGGGAAGGCTGAACATATTTGGGGTTCTCTAGAGAAACAGAATAAGTACCTGTCCTCAGTCAACACATGAGTTTCAGGAGTGCTGTGCAGAGCTGGCCTGTGGGCACTTTCAGCCTCCTGTTGACAGAAGGGGCTATGATCCCGGTGAGTCACACTGGAAGGGTCAGACGAGGAGGAGTAATGTCACATGTTTGCCAAGAGAACAAATGCTATAGACCCTCTGAGAAGGGTTTGCCGGGACTAGAGTGTTCCAACTAAATAAGCAGAGTCTAGCAGGGCAATCTTATTCCATGATGGTCACAGATGTCTTTGCTTCCAGACTGGTGATGCTTCACCTGAGAGAATAGAGAATATACTGATTGAGCACTCCTGTGCCAGGCATTGCCAGTCAGGCATTGCCCAAGGGCTTTATACAAGCTTTGGTGGTTTAAAAACCATAAACAGGCCCCTCACTATGGAAAAACAATTCATACCACATGCCCCTAGGTTCCTATTTTCTATCTGTCTCAATCTCACTAGGCGGCAAGATCTTCCAGAACTGCTCACTGCAGGATCCTCAACTCCTAGAAAGGTTTAGAAGTCGTTATTGTTTTGTATACCCTCCAGATGGAACTGACCCATAGCAGACCCTCCAGTGGGTTTTCAGAGGCAGTTAATCGCACAGGAGGAAATGGCCCATCTTTCTCCCAAAGAAGCTGGTGGGTTTGAACCCTCTGCCTTAAGGTTGGCAGCACAGCTCCTTACCATGAGTAAGTGCTCAACTAATATTTGCTGAATAAAAGCATGGAACTAGGCCTGGTACTTAATCAATCCTCATTGGGAGCATTCATAGAGGATGACTCCAGGAGCATCAGTGAGTCTTTAATATGCACCAACTGTGTGCCAAGTGGCAGGCCTGCGCTAAGTACACATCTCAGGTTCAGATCTGGGCTGCTGTGTCCTCCACATTTAGAGCACCCCTCCCATCTCCTCACCAAGCAGCCCCTCGGTCCACCGCCAACGCCTTGCTTCCTCCTGAGCTCACCCCTCCACACAGCCATCCTGCTGGATCACGTTTCTCTCTGGTCCTGGCCTCTGTCCAGCCTGCCCAGAGCCTGGTGCAGTTCAAGTTGCCTTTCTCTGTGGGGCTATCATTGTGTCCCATGCTTTTCTTTCTCTAGCATCTCCTCTCTCTGTTGCTGTGTGCTATGGAATCAATTCTGACTTTCCAATCACTTGCTAGGCATCCAAGAGCCAGACAGTGAATAAGGAAGACAGAAGAAGCATTGATGCCTTTGAGCTGTGGTGTTGAAGAAGAGCACTGAACATCCCATGGATGGCCAAGAGAACAAACATATATGTCTTGGAGAGGGTGCACCCAGAGTTCTCCTTGAAGGCAAAGAGATAAAGTTTTGCCTCACATATTTTGGGCATGTTGCTAGGAGGGGCTGTTCCCTGGAGAGGGACATGATGCTCTCGGAAAGGCAGAGGGTGGGTGAAGGAGAGGAAGACCCTCGACCAGGTGGATTGACATGGTGACCACCACGATGGGCTCGAATGTGTCAGGAAGTGTGAGAATGGCACAGGATAGGACAGGGTTCAGCTCTGTTGTTCATAGGGCTGCTATGGGTCACTCAGCTTGACAGCCCCTAAAGACAACAACAATCGGTCTTAATGGCAGAAGAGAGTTGCTCTCATAGGATCGCCCAGGCTGTCACCTTCCTGCAATGGGGGCTCCAGCACAGCCAAGACAGTGAGAACAGCTCAGAGTCAGGCAGAGTTTTGTTGTTGTGTATTGTTGTCCTTGTTAGGGACTGTTGAGTCGAATACAACTCATAGCGACTCCATGAACAGCTGACGTGAACTCTGCCCTATCCCGTGGCATCCTCATCGTGACTCTGACATACTAGAGTCCGTTACTGAATTCACTGTGTTAGTCCATCTCACTGGGGATCGTCCTCTCCTTCACTCACCCTCCATCCTTCCCAGCATGATGTCCCTTTCCAAGGAATAGCCTCTCCTGGCCACATGTCATACATAGGTCACTATAAGTCAGAGCTGACTTAAAGGTACCACACCATAATAACTACAGCTTCACAGAGTAGATCTTTATCCTCTGGAGTCCCTGCTGGGTTCCTACCACCAACTTTTCAGTGAGCAGCTGAATGCTTAACTACAGTGCCACCATGCCTCATCGAAACTATCTCATTCGAGTTTAAAAGCACTCCCATTTCTACGACTGCTGACAGTCATTGCTGTGGGGTCAAAACGGACTCATACGCTCCAGTGGGTTTCTGAGAGGCTGTAAATCACAAGGGAGCCGTTTGCTCACCTTTCTCCCACAGAGTCACCGATCCAGGTGGATCGCCATCCGCAGAGTGGTGTCACCTTTGGCTTAGCAGCGCTGCTCCCTATGAACTAAGCCACCAGAAATCATTACGACAATTCATGTTATTGTTAAGTTCCACTGAGTGAACTCACTGTGGTCCTATAAACAAGAAAGCAGAACCTTCCCCTTATCCTGTGCCATCCTCATGACTTCCGACATACCCAAGCTCATTGTCGCAGGCACTGGATCAATCCATCACATTGGAGGTCTTTCTCTCTTCCTCTGACCCTCTGCCTTTGCCAGCATAATACCCTTCCCCAAGGACTGGCCCCTCCTGAAAATATGCTCAAAGTATATGAAATAAAGTTTCACCATCTCTACCTCTAAGGAGTATCTTGGTTGGCTCTAAGTTGTAAGTTGGTGGTCTAAGACAGACTTGTTTATCATTTCAGCAGTTCATGCAATATTCAGTACTCATCTCCAACACAACTCCAAGACATTGATTTTTGTCATCCTTATTCATTGTCTACTTAAGCCTAAAGGAGTTGAGGTAGGGTAAGGAGGGACAAAATGTCAAAGTAAAAGAGATGAACAGAAGATTTCAAAGAGAAGATTGAGAAGGAAAAATGATGTATTATAACTGAATGTACAAAGAGCTGGAATTGGAGAATAAAAAGGGAAGAACTTGCTCAGAATATCTAATGTTTGAAAGGACTGAAAACAAAAATTCAGCCCTTGAGTTTCAATACTGAGAGATCCCGTGGGCAAAGTCTTGAATAATCCTGGAAGCATCAAACTAAGGTGGAAAGAGTACACCGAATCACTGTAAAAATAAAAAAATTGGTTGACACTGACATATTTCAGGAAGTACCATGTGATCAAGAGCCAATGGTAATGAAGGAAGAAGTTCAAGCCTCACTGAAGGCATGCCCGGTGGGGGGTGGGGGGGAGGTGGGAAGGTTCCAGGAATCACTAGGATATCAACTGACATGTTCCAGATCACATACGCAGTCGTGCACGTACTCATCAGTGTATGTCAGGAAATTCAGAGAACAGCTGTGGGCCAACCAGCTGGAGGAGATCCATATTTTGTTCCCGTTCCCAAGAAAGAGGATCCAGCAAATTATCGAACAATATCATTAACATTACTTGCAAGCAAAATACAGCTGATTATTGTAAATAAAGTGGCTATAACAGTACATTGGCAGAAAACTACCAGAAGTTCAAGCTAACTTTAGAAAAGGCTATAACATCAGGAATATCATTGCTGATGTCAGATGGATCCTGGCTGAAAGCAGAGAATACCAGGAGAATGTCTACGTGTGCTTTATCAACCATGCAAAAGCATGTTAATTATGTGGATCATGACAAACAGAGGTCAGGGACCTCTAAATTACTGAGTAGCAATGATGTCAGTCTGAAGATCAAGGTGAGCCTGATTCAGGCCATGGTCTTTTCTATCACTTATTATGCATCTGAAAGCTGGACAACGAATAAAGAAGACAAAACAAGCATTCATTAAGAGGAATGGGAATCCCAGAACCCTCATACAGAATCTATACTTAGACCAAGAAGCTGTTGTCTGAACAGAGCAATGGAGAACTGCATGGCTTAAACTTAGGAAAGGTGTATTTCAAGGTTGTAAACTTTCTCATACCTGTTCAATCTGTATGCTGAACAAGTCATTTGAGAAGCTGGATCCTGTGAAGAATGTAACATCCAGACAGAAGGAAAACTCAACAACAACCTGCATTATGCAGATGACATACCTTGCTTGCTGAAAGTAAGGAGGACTTGAAATACTTGTTGCAAAAGATCAGAGTGTAGCCTTCAATATGGATTGCATCTCAACATTAAGAAAACAAAAAAATCTCACCAGTGGGCTAACATGAAACATCATGATAATGGAGAAAAGACTGAAATTGTCAACAAAATTTCATCTTACTTGGATTCACAATCAACATTCTTGATTCCAGCTGTCAGGAGATCAGGGGACATATTGCATTGAGAAAGCCAGGTATAAGGGACTTCCCAAAATTACTGAGGAGCAATGATGTCAGTTTGAGGACTAAAGTGACCCTGATTCAGGTCATAGTCTTTTCTGTCACTTGTTATGCATCTGAGAGCTGGACAATGAATAAAGGTGACAAAATAAGCATTCATGCAGTGAGCCGAAGTGTTGGAGA
>NW_006399961.1:605435-606693 GCF_000299155.1 Elephantulus edwardii | reverse complement strand
TCTTCAAAACGACATCTGAATTAAATGACAGTAAAAAGACTCCTCTGTCTTGAAGTACTGACAACTCTGTGACCATAGACATGAGGAGCTCGTGTGATGAAGACTGATATTTATCCAAGGAAGGAGGAAGGTATGGTTTCACTCAGATGTCCCCTCCTACAGGAAGCCTTCCATGATTCTCCTGGGCCAGGTCTAGATAGAGAGTGTTCCGTTGGGTTTCTGTAGAGGACCTCCCTACACTGAGTGTCATTGTTTGTGATGTGATTGTTCCACTTGACAGTGTGAGTTCCTAAGAGCACACCCTGTCTTGCTCGCTCCTGAATCCTCAGTGTCCAGGGCTGGACATATAGTTGAGGCTCCACTGCTGCTTGTGGGCCAGGCGGGACTGAGCTGCCAGCCAGCATTCCTTTGCACTGGGCCAGGCATTTTCGAGGAGGAAGGGCTGGGGCCAGGCTGAGCTGCCGGAGGCTTTGGAAGCAGCCTTTGGACAATATGTTCTGTGCTCTGAATCCTTTCTGGGAGCCAGCGGAGATTCCAGGGCAGCTGAGAGCCAGAAAGGGTGGGAGGTAGACTCGCTGGCCAGGGAGAGCCTGGGTGGGGTAGGGGGCACGAAAGGGGGAAAAGTCTTTACACAATAGTCAGCACGTCTCCAGTAATTTATGGTTTGCATAATATTTCCACATATACTTTTTGTTTTAGACGCAGAAGATTCCTAGGAGCTAAGGAGGGCAGGTTTGAGCATCACCATTTTTAAAAATAGATGTTTAGGAAAGGACTGAGAGAGGGGGAGTTATTGTCAGAGGTCGAGCTGCCAGTTGTAAACTTAGATCTTTGAATCCAGGTTAAGCGACCACCTCCAAGATTAAGCTAAGAAGTGGGCAGTGATACCTGTGAGATCTAGATTGTTTCCTCAAGTCATATGTGGCTTAGTGAATTGTTCCGTCTATCCCAAATTATCAATACTCTATATTCAAAAAATTATTATAATTAGGGCAACATAATGAATGATTGCCATTGTATTAACAACTTAATCAGCACTGTTGTTGTTATGTGTTGTCAAGTTGCCTGTGACTCCTGGTGACCTTATGTACAACAGCCCTAAACCCTGCTCTATCCTGTGCCAATCGCATTGCCTCTGACACACCCATTCCGATTAACCCAGTCACTGAATCAATCCACCTCATAGAGGGTCTTCCCCTCCTGTGCTGTCCCTCTATCCTACCAAGCTTGATGTCCTTCTCCAAGGACTGGTCCCTCC
>NW_006399961.1:589579-596816 GCF_000299155.1 Elephantulus edwardii | reverse complement strand
CAGGTATAAGGGACTTCCCAAAATTACTGAGGAGCAATGATGTCAGTTTGAGGACTAAAGTGACCCTGATTCAGGTCATAGTCTTTTCTGTCACTTGTTATGCATCTGAGAGCTGGACAATGAATAAAGGTGACAAAATAAGCATTCATGCAGTGAGCCGAAGTGTTGGAGAACACTGAGGAATATCCTATGAACTACTAATAGAATAGATATGTCTTGGGGGAAAAAGTGCAGTCAGAGTGTTCCTTGGAGGCAGAGATGACAAAGTTTTGTCTCACGTACTTTGGGCATGTTGCTAGGAGACGCTATTCCTTGGAAATGGACATGATGCTTGGGAAGGTGGAGGGTTGGCAAAGGAGAGGAAGACCCTCAATCAGATGGATTGGCACAGTGACAGCAGCAACAGACTCAAGTGAGTCAGGGATGATGAGGGCAATGCAGGATAAGACCAAATTCAGACCTCCTGTTCATAGAGTCACTGTGGATCATACTTGACACCTAACAATAACATTCACTGTCGAACTTCAGATGCAAAGGAATTATTTGAAAAGACCATGGCATGGATTAGGCACACCTTAGTCTTTAATATGACATTATTTCTCTTTAGCACTTTATTGTTGTTATTGTTGTTTACCATTGAGTCAGAACTAACCCATAGTTGACCTTCCAGTGGGTTTACAGAGGTAGTTAACTGCAAGCGAGGAGATTGCCCATCTTCTCCCAGGGAGCAGCTGGTGGACTTGAACCTTATGCCTTCAGGATTGCAGCACAACTTCTTGCCACTAGGCAACCAGAGATAGATGTTTGTTGTTCTTATGTACCATCCAATTAGAATCAACTCATAGCTGACCTTCCAGGGACAGTAAATCACAAGAGACTTGATTACCCATCTTTCTCTTGTGTTTGCAATCCATGCTGAATCCATGTGCAAATCACATACCTTTGAATTAGCCGTGCAACTCCTTAACACTCAGCCCGCAGAGTCCCACTAATAGGTTGTTGTGTGTCGTCAAGTAGGAACTGACGACACAAGACTGTAAATCTTTACAAAAGCAGGCTCCTTCAGTGCTCTCCCACAAAGGAAGTAGTGGATTTGAACTACTGACCTTTTAGTGAGCACCCATTATGGAGCTCCCCAACTTAGACATAAATTCAACTTAAAGGCAGATGTGGAGTCGAACTGGTTAGCAATCTGGGGATTGCCTGCATATAATACGGTGTTCATACAACATTCAGATCACATACTGTCCTACTTCCCCACAGAATGTATGGTGACCTTATGAGCATATGCCTCTATTCATGTGTTCTAGTGTTCCTTTCTCTACCTACATATTAGCTCCCCTGGGGGAGGAACTTTGTTCTTGACCTGTAATATTCCTTTAGAACAAATCTTGGCATATGGTTATATATTCAAAAATATTTGATGACTAAATTAATGAATAAATAGGGGGATGCGAGACTTACTTTTAATATGATCTAGTAATTAAATCTAGTAAAGAGTTTATTATATTTGGGGGGAATAAACCCACGTGTCTTCAGGACGGCAGCGCAGCTTCTTACCATTAGGACATGAGAGCTCCCTCAGAATCGGTAGTAGTAACAATAGCATAATTGCTTTCTCACTGTTTGCTGTGTGTCAGTTCTCAGCTCTTTCTAACCATCTTATTTGCTCCTCACAGCAACCTTACAAAGGACAACTTATTTTCCGTATTTCATAGAAAAAAGCAGCCCCCTTTCTCAACTATTATATTAGACACTCTGGGTATAGTACTATCCACTCTTCTGGGGGCCTTGAAAGGAGATCTGGTTGTGCTGTGGTTAATTGTTCAACTGCTAATCAAAAAGTGGCTGTTGGAACCCATCAGTCACTACATACTTGTGAGGAAAGAGGTGGCGGTCTGCTTCTGCAAATATTTACAGCCTTGGAAACTGTACAGGCTAGTTCTGCTCTATGCTCCACTGTTGCTGCGAGTCAGAAGTGATCCAACAGCAGTGGGATTTCATTGTAGGTAGTTCTTAGCGCACTAATCCATATGGAGTTTTACCACTAACCCAAGGGTTACCGCCTCTCTGCCGGTTCTGATCCATCAGCACGTCAGCAGCTCTGAGAGAGAAAGCTGTGTAACCTCCGAGTGTTTTACAGCCTTTGAAACTCATGGGAGGGTCAGCTGTGAGTGAGTTCTGACTGGATGGCAGTGTGCTATTTGTTGGAATACTTGGGTGGTATGAGCAATTAAAATGTTTACCTGCTGAGAGAAAATGTCTATCTGAGTCTTCTTGGAAGAAAGGCCTGGTGATCTGTTTACTTCCAAAACCCAAAAAGAATCTTCTAAGCCACTGAAACCCCAAGGAGCACAATTCTCCTTTAATAGGCAGGATATTACCATGAGTGGAGTTGACTTGATGACGGAGGTATGTTTTTTTTTGTATTGTTTTGTTTTCCTGGGGAAATTGGTTCTGCTGTCCATCTTGGCATGTCCAGTGATACTCGAAAACTGACATGGCCACAGGACAAGGCTATGATCACAGGTTTCATGTCTGAGAACAACAGGATAGCTTGAGTGGCAGATGCTGTGTGGGAAGCAGAGACACAGGGAAGGTGAGCAGAAGCCCTGGTACCTCTCATACCTCTCATGGGGGAAGCCAAGCACTCCAGGCTCCCAGGACCACAAAGCCTGGAGGAGAGTCAGGCTCTGGCCTGGAACCCCATGGACTTGTGGAGCATCAGGCCCTTGTGTGTAATGCTGCGTGAGAAAGGTTGATCAGCAGCACTGTCTCTCCCCACTTCAGCTCCTCTCTTTGCCCCAGTAAATTAAATTATGTTTAGGGTCAAGAGACCATAATGGGCCAGGAACAACAGATAGGTCAAACCTTAGGACTCTAAATTCAGACAGGCCTCACTCTAGCCCTGAGGTCACCCTAGCCCTAGACCCAGCGGGTCCAGCATTCAATCATCTTCACTAAATTCCCAGTTCCTGACTCAGGCTATTCTTGGAAGAGTCTGAACATCTTGTGAGTTTTACAGACCAGAGATTCTCAGGAAAGGCTCACATGAAGGGTTGAGAGCCCTAGGAGGGCCCTAGCCATGGTCAGACTCCCCACTGAGGATTCACAAGCAACTATCCCTCTGTGATCTTAAATAACTGCCCAGTGCTTAGAGCCCAAATCTCAGCTTCTGGCATATAAAGTCCCACCAACTAAGGACTGGAATCTACTTGATGGTAGAGCTTCCATCATCTTCCCCTTCTTGCCCACGATGCCTTCTTTGAACCCCATTCTTGACAAACATCCTTGTTATTTGACATCTACTTTGAGACAGACACTAAACACACATTCATCTACTCATTCACTCAGCAAACAGACTGAGGGCTCTGTGCCCCCATGCCTGGCATGGCTGGAGGCCCCAGGTTAGAGACAGGTACAAACAAGATAGACAGGGGACCTGCCTTCACAGAGATAATGTTCCGGTGAGGAATTATTAGTCTTATTTTTTAGATGAGGAAACGGAGGCCCAGGGAGGGTGGCAAGCTGTAAACTGTACAGCGGTAACTTAAATAGAGATTTATCTGACTGACTCAGTGCTTTAATATCGCAAACTCTCATGGTACCCCCAGCACACAGCACTGTCCCCTCTCTAGGCCTTTAGAATGCTCTCCTTCCTTCTTCTCTAACAGGTGCCTTTTCCTTCATGTTTCTTAATGCCTTTAGGATGCTCTAGTGGTCTAGTGAGTGAAGAACTACGCTGCCAACCCAAAGTCAGGCAGATCAAGTCCACCAGATGCTCTGAGGGAAAAAGATGGGCAATGTCTTCTCATGTCTTTTCAGCCTCTAAAAACATGCTGGAGGATCAGCTATGAGTCATTTCCGACTTGACAGCAATGAGGTATTGAATTTGTATCTTTATATAGTCTTTTCTCACACTTCCCCACAAGGTTGAGAGGAGTGTCTCCTTTCCTTGTCCACTCTCTATTCCTAGAGAATTTAGGTGCCCTGCTGTAGACAATGTCACTCATGTTCTTTTTTGACTGTTGGACACATTAGAATGTGAGTCCTGTGGGGAGACTCATGTCTCCTCAGATCCAAGTGTGGGGCATTGCTCAGAATGAAACAGAGAGGCCCAGGCCCTCCCAGCATAACCTCCACCTTGGCCTAAGACACTTCTCTGTGGCTCAGCTAGACATGATTGAGAAACCATGCCTCTGGAGGGAGCCTTTGATTCCTGTTTAGATAACCTATCTTCCAGAGGAGTTAGCCTGACTCCTGCTCACCTCAGTGCTGCTCTGACAGGAAGATCCTGGAGGCTACTACACAGGAAGTGCCATGGGTGAGGAATACCTAGGGGCAGGTGCCTTGGTTTTCTCATCTCTTAAATCTCTATATTTTGGCACAATCAACAAAAACACAAACACAGGCTATACACATGGATTTCACCTGATGGTATGCATTAGGAATCAGATAGATTACATCTGTGGAAAGAATCACTGGAGAAGCTAAATATCAGCTGTGAAAACTTCCAGGTGCTGATTGTGGGACAGACCACCAACTACTCATATGCATGTTCAAGCTGAAGCTTAGGAAAATTAAATCAAAACCACAGGAACCAAAATTTGACCTTGAGTCTATCCCACCTGAATTTCAAAACCATCTCAGGAACAGGTTTGAGGCCTTGGACATTAATGAGTAAAGACAGAGTAAGCTGTGGGAAGATATCAAGAGTATCATCCAGGAAGAATGCAAAAGGTCATTACAAAGACAAAAGAAGAAGAAAACACCAAATTGGATGTCAGAAGAAACTCTAAATAATTGCACTGGAGCACCAAGAAGCCAAAGCAAAGGGAAGAAATCAAGCTATTAAGAAGATGAACAGAAGATTCCAGAGGGCAGCATAGGAAGATAAAGTATTACAATGAAATGTGCAAGAAGCTGGAGTCAGAAAATCAAAAGGAATGAACTCACTCAGCATTTCTTAAGCTGTAGGAACTGAAGAGCAAATTCAAACCTCGAGTTGAAATACTTAAGGATGCTTTCAGCAGAATATTAAATGATCTAGGAAGCATTCAAAGAAGATGGAAAGAGTATACAGAGTCATTGTACTAAAAGGACTTGGTGGACACAGAAAAATTTCATGAAACAATGTATGAGCAAGAGCCTGTGGTGATGAAGGAAGAAGTTCAAGCTGCTCTGAAAGAACTGGCAAAAAACAAGGCCCCAGGTATTGATGGCATATGGATTGACATATTTCAACAAATAGATGCTATCCTATCCTGGATGTGCTCACCAAGTTGTACCAAGAAATCTGGAGGAAAACCACCTGGCCTACTGACTGGAAGAGATCTATATTTGTTCCCATTCCAAAGAAAGGTGATCTGATAAGAGTGTGGAAATTATTGAACAGTATTATTGACATCACATGCAAGCAAGATTCTGCTGAAGATTATCCAAAAACGACTGGAACAGCACATCAACAGAGAACTGCATGAAGTGCAGGCTGGATTTAGAAGAGGTCGTGGCACTAGGGATATATAGATAACGTCAGATGGATCTTGCCTGAAAGCATAGAGTACCAGAGGAATGCCTATCTGTGTTTCATTGTCTATGCAAAGGCATTTGACTGCATGGATCATAACAAACTGTGGCTGACTCTGAAAAGAATGGGAATCTCAGAAAACGTGATTGTACTTATGTGAAAATTATACTTAGACCAGGAGGCAGTCATCAGAACAGAGCAAGGAAACACTGCAGGGTTCAAATTGGGAAGGATGTGCATCAAGTATGTGTCCCAACTCCATATCTTTTCAATTTATATGCAGAACAGATTATCTAGGAGACTGGGCTGTATGTGGAGAAGTGTGGCATCAAGATTGGAGGTAGACTCATCAACAATCTGTGTTATGCAGATGACATAACCCTGCTTGCTGAAACTGAGGAGGGCCTGAATTGCTTGCTGCAGAAGGTCAAGGACTGCAGCCTTCAATATGGATTGATGCTCAACATCAAGAAAACAAAGATTTGCACCACTGGGCCGATTAGCAGCATTATACAGATGATGAAAAGATTGAGATTGTTGACAGATTCAGTTTGCTTGGCTCTACAATCAACACTCTTGGTACAAGTAGCTAGGAAATTAAAAGACGAATTGCATTGGGAAAGTCTGCTGTCAGAGACCTCTCCAAAATACTGAAGAGCAATGATGTCAGTCTAGAGACTAAGGTGCACCTGTCACAGGCCATGGTCTTTGCAATTATTTGCTATGCATCAGAGAACTGGACAATGCCTAGGGATGATAGAAGAAGAGTTGATGCCTTTGAGCTTTGGTGCTGGAGAAGAGTATTGAATATACCATGGACTGCTAGGAAAACAAACAAGTTCATTCTGGAAAGGGTAAAGCCAGGCTGCTCCTTGGAGGCAAGGATTCTGAAGCTCTATTTGACATATATTGGACATGTTTCAAGGTGGGATCAGTCCTTGAAAAAGGACTTCATGCTTTGGAGGGTGGAGGGACAGTGCAGGAGAGGAAGACCCTCGATGAGATGGATTGATTCAGTCACTGGGGTAATGGGAATAGATGTGTCAGAGGTAATAAGATTGGCAAAGGCTAGAGCAGTGTTTAGGACTGTTGTACATACGGTCACTATGAGTCGCAGGTGACTCGATGGCACATAACAACAATAACAACATACTTTGAGATCTCTCAGTCCTTAACTTGTGAATACTCCCAACATAAATCTGACCATCCTCAGCTGTGGCGACACAAAAATCCTGTTCCTTGTTCTTTTGAGTCATCCATTAAGCAGATGTCCAGATTCAATTCCTGGCTGAAGAACCTCATGCACAACCACTACTGTCAGTGGCAACTTGCAAGTGTTATGATGCTGAAGGTCCAGAAGAGCTTTCTGGCCAGGATGGACCAGGAAGAAAGGCCTGGTCCATGAGTCAGCCGATACCATATACAATAAGGGGATGGCCAGCACAACAGCACTAAAGAAAGAAAAGATGCCAAGAAGCACACAAGCCAGAAGAAAGTGATCACAATGTGGATATTTTAATTAATGCCACACAGCAAAGTATATATGAGTAGCTGGATGGAAAACCACTTTGCCCTGTAAATTTACACCAGTGTCCACAGCAGTGTTAGTTACTGATCACAAGAACATGGAAACAGCCCAAATGTCCAACCACAACTGACTGGATTAAGAAATTGTGGCACATTCATACAATGGAATACTATGCAACACTC
>NW_006399961.1:587515-589019 GCF_000299155.1 Elephantulus edwardii | reverse complement strand
GTCAATGGATTTTTAGAGGCTATAAAGAGGAGATTGCCCTTTCTAACTATTTGCTTTTGAGTTGGTAGTGCAACTTTTTGCCCACAAGGCCACCAGAGCTCCCTGGATATTATTATTGTTGTTGTGTACCACTCGTTGAGACTGAGCCCTAGCTGACCCTTCAGTAGGTTTTCAGAGGCAGCAAATCACATGGGAGGAAACTGCCCATCGTTCTCCTGCAGAGCAGCTGGTAGCTTTGAAGCATGTACCTTTGGGTTGGCAGCACAACTCCTCACCGTGAAGCCATCAGAGATTTCTCCTCAGTACCTAGTCTTATCTTAGGCTTCTGTATTTGGTTCCCCTGCCCATTTCCCCTCACTTTCATCTACATCATGAATCTCAGTAAGTTTCCAAATGTCTTTTGAACATTCCAACTGTTTCGCACTCTGATGTCTTTTAATCTTCAATGCGTGCTGGAAGAAAAGGTGAAAGTATTCAGTTACCATCGCCTAAACGACCACAATCTTCAGGTTGAGAATCACTCTGTTCTCGTTTTTCCTTATGAGTGAGACTTTGAGTCATAAAAGCCTACAGAAATTCTCCCCACTTTAGTCATTTTTCTTCTCATGAACCACATGACAACCCATCTCTGATATCATCTCTTCTAAGGAACCTCAAAGCTGCCCCCCGGAGAGTCCAGTAGCCTTGGAGCTACCGCGTGTCTTGGGTCATTCATTCAATGAGTATTGAGTATCCTCGGTGTACCAGGAACCATTAGAAGTGTAGGAAATAGAATATTAAACAGATTACAGTTATTGCTTATATTACAATGAGAATAAACAGATACACTCACAACAAGTGAATAAACATTTAACTGTCCACATCTAACACTTATTGAGCAGGCACTGATCCAGTTGCCGGGAACACAGAACTCGTCCTCAGGATTCTCTCCTCAAAGAGGCTGGTGTAGCCTTCGAGACCCAAGACAAGGAGGACTTGGACTACAGTGTGAGTGTGGTAAAGATGATAAGAAGTGGACAAACTCACGGTATGTTTTGGAATTAAGAAAATGTAATAGAATGTAGCATTGAGGATGGTACAGGACAGGATGAGGTTCAGATCTGTTGTTCATAAGGTCACTGAAACTCTTACTCAACTTGATGGCATCTAACAAGAGCAAGAGTTAAGGAAAGAGACTAGATTATATGGACAATTAAAGGCAAACTAGTTATACTTTGGAAACGTGAACTTAAAAAATGAATCAGTTGTTGAATCAATTCTGATGCAAGATGACTCTATGTGTAACATGGGTAACATTTTGCTCCACAGAAGTTTCAGCGACTAAGGGAGCTATGGTGGCGTTATCCACAGGGAGTTGTATGCCCAGAGATGCCATCATTCTGGCAGCTAGAATCTGCCAGTGGCTCCTTGGGAGAAAGATGAACAATCTCTTCTTACGTGGATTCCAACCTCTCAAAATCCTGTGGGAGGGTCATCTATGAGTCAGTTCCAACTCAATGGCCAC
>NW_006399961.1:585896-587415 GCF_000299155.1 Elephantulus edwardii | reverse complement strand
TTTAGAGCTGTTGTGCATAGGGTCGCTATGAGTCGGAAACCACTCGATGGCACATAACAACAACAACAACAACAACACATGTTTAGTTAATCATCATTGACTTATGTCCACCATTGTCCTGTCTTTCCAGATCCCTGTCAGATCTTTCCCATTTCTTTTACCCATCTCTCCCTCCATCCATCAAATTATGCCACCTTATAATGTCCCCCTTACCCATCCACACACCTCTGACCCCCTTGGATCCTCATATACATCTTAATAGTTGTATTTCTATTTCTACCATAATGGTCTTTTGAAGTATTTATCCTTTAGTTCACCCAGCATAATACTTTTCAGTCCCTCCCAAATTATGTAGTAATTTTCAAAATCTTTGCTCCTGAGTGCTGCATAGTATTCCATCATGTGAATGCACCACAATTTCTCCATCTCTTCTATTATAGTTGGCTATTTGGGTTGTTTCCATGTTCTTGCAATAGTAAATAATGCTGCTCTGAACACTGGTATACAAATATCAATTTGTGTCTCAATTCTAATTTTCTCAGGTATATTCCTAGCAGTGGAATAGCTGGGTCATATAGAAATGTTCAGCCTTTTAAGGAAATGCTAAACACCTAATTGCCTTCCAGAGTGGTTGTACAATCCCACCAACAGTGTATGAGAGTTCCTATCTCTCCACAGGCTCTCCAACATTTATTGCTTGCTGACCTGTTAAATGTTGCCACAGCTCCTGGAGTGAGATGGTATCTCATTGAGTTTTGATTTGCATCTCTCTTATGGCCAGTGATTTTGAGCATTTCTTCATGTGTCTGTTGGCCATCCAAATGTCTTTCTCTGTGTCCAACTCTTTCTTTCAAGGTGTCTTTGGATGGTATATTTGAACCATCAAACTTTCATTTAGCAGTCAGTGATTTAACCATTTGTCTTACCAAAAGCCTTCAATCAAGTCATCCTGACTCATAGCAATCCTGTAGGACAGAGTTGAACTGCCCAGTAGGGTTTCCAGGACTGTAAATATTTATTGTTGTTGCTAGGTGCTGTCAAGATGAGTACAACTCATAGTGACCCTGTGAACAAAAGATCTGAACTTTGTTCTATCCTGCACCATCCTCACATTTCCTGCCCCTTGCAGCAGTCACCATATCAATCTACCTGGTTGAGGGTCTTCCCCTTCTTTGCAGACCCTCCACCCTTCCCAGCATCATGTCCTTCTCCAAGGAATAGCAACTCCTAGCGACATGCCCAAAGTATGTGAGGCAAAGCCTCATCATCATCATCTTCAAAGAGCACTCCAGCTGCACCCTCTCTAAGAAATGTCTGTTCTCAGACACTTCACCAAAGAAGGTGTTCAAATGGCCAACAAATATATGAAGAAATGTTCAAATTCCTAGCTCTAAGAGAGATGCAAATCAAAACAACTAGGAGATATCATCTCACCCCAGTCAGAATAGCAAAATTTAACAGAACAGCAAACAACAAATGCTGGCGAGATTGTGGAGAGACTGGAACCCTTATTCACTGT
>NW_006399961.1:582682-584911 GCF_000299155.1 Elephantulus edwardii | reverse complement strand
ATTTTCCAAGTGAAATGCATCTTCTTATTTCTTTACTGTTTGTACCAAGGGTGTTAATTGTGAAGTCAAGCAAGATGAAGTTGTTGACACTTTCAACCTTTTGTATATCTAAGCTGATGTTGCCTATTGGTCCAGTGGTAAAAATCTTTGTTTTCTTGACATTGAGATGAAATCCATACCAAAGGCTGCATTCTTTGATCCTCTGCAACAAATTCTTCAAGCCCTCCTCACTTTCAGCAAGCAAAGCTGTGTCGTCGACATAATGCAGGTTATTTATGAGTCTCCCTCAAATCCTGATGCCACACTTCTCTTCACAGAGTCCATCTTCTTTGAGAATTTACTCAGCATACAGATTGAATAATATGGGCTTACAGAAGCATACTGCCCGGTGTTTCTTCCATGGAGTGACTGGTGAATTTGAACCATTAATCTTTTGGTTTTCAGTTGAATTCTTTAACCACTGCACCCCCAGAGCTCCTGACTCAGTGTTAACTCTCAAACAACTCATTGCTATTAATTGGAAATAGCTCACAGCTGATCCTCTATTTGGTTTCTGAAGTAATAAATTGCATAGGAAAAGATTGCCCATCTTTCTTTGGCAGGGCTGCTAGTGAATTTAAACCACCATAGAGTTGTGGCCTTTTGGTTAACCCAGCAATTCCTTGTAAACTAGGCCACCAGAACTCACAAGCTTTATATGAGATTCTATTGGGCTCTTGATGCTCTAGTGCAATTTTCAGAGTGTCTTTTGATATCCATTTTGGGTTTTTGTTTCCCCCTCCCCTATATCTTTCTCCTATATCTTTGTAATGAACTTTTGTTCTCTTCATGGATGATGATATCCTTGATATCATCTGGTCTTTGATCATTGGAGTTCAATGCTTCTAACCTATTCTTAAGATGATTTTGAAATATAGGTGAATAGTCTCAGGCTTTTATTTTGGTCCTTGTGGACTTGATTTAATTTACTTTAACTTCAATTTGAACTTGCACAGGAGTCATTGATGGTCTGTCCCAACCTTCCCCTGGCCTAATTTTGACTGCTGATATTGAGCTTCTCCAACAATTCCTTGAATATATGTAGTCAATCAGATTTCTATGCAGTTTATCAGATGAGGTCCATGTGTAAAGCCATCATTTGTTTTTTTTTAAAAGCTATTTACAATGAATAAATTATTGAACAAACAAAATTTGAACATTCTATTTCCAGCCTCATTTCTGTCACCAAGTCCATACTTTCTAACTAACATTCCTTTTTCATTGTTTCCAACTTTTGCATTCAAGTCACCAATTATTATCACCACATCTTAATTGCATAATTTATCAATTTCAGACTGTAAAATGTAAAAATTTTCAATTACAAAGACAGAAGAGAAAGAAGGCAGCAAAATGGATGTCAGAAGAGATTCTGAAGATTGCACTAGAGTGTCAAGAAGCCAAAACAAAGGCGGAAACTTGACAAAGTAAAATAGCTCAACAGATTTCAAAGGGCAGCTTGAGAGGACAAGGAAAGTATTATAATGAAATGTGCAGAGAGCCAGAATTGGTGAATAAAAAGGGAAAAACTAGCTCTACATTTTTAAAGCTGAGAGAACTGAAAACAAATTTAAATAGAAGGTTGCAATATTAAAAGCTGCTATGAACAATATGTTGAATGATCTAGGAAGCATCAAAAGAAGATGGAAGGAAAACACAGAATTACTGTACCAAAATGAATTGACTGACACTGAAAATTTCAGGAAGTACCATATGAGCAGGAGCCAATGGTAATGAAGGAGGAAGTGAAAGCTGCATTGAAGGCATTGGCAAAAAATGAGGCCCCAATGAAGAATCGATGGGATATCAATTGACTTGTTTCATTTAACAGATGCAGCCCTGGATATGCTCACTAGTCTATGTCAGGAAATTTGGAGGACAATTATCTGGCCAATGGATTAGAAGAAGTCCATATTTTATCCCATTCCCAAGAAAGGTGATCCAACAGGGTGTAGTAGCTATCAAACAATATCATTAATACCACATGAAAGCAAAATTCATTTGAAGATCATTCAAAAATAGCTATAAATGCTATTTTGGATAGAGAACTGCCAGAAGTCCTAGCAGGCACCAAAGATGTCATTACTAATGTCTTATGCATCCTGGATGACAGTAAAGAATACCAGAAGAATGCTTATTTGTGCTTTATTGATCATGCAAAGGCATTTGACTGTGTGGATGATAAAAAGCTAA
>NW_006399961.1:550485-581812 GCF_000299155.1 Elephantulus edwardii | reverse complement strand
TTCACAGGGTTGCTATGGGTCAAGCTCGTCTTGATGGTACCTAACAACAGTTATAATTGGAGATATGAACTTAGTAACGAATCAGTTGAATCAATTCTGATTCATGATGACCTTTTGTGTAACACGGTGAACACTTTGCTCCATAGGATTTTCAGCGACTAAGGGAGCTATGAAAGCATTACCCACAGCGAGTTGTACTGATAACCCAGAGGTGCCATCTCTCTGGCAGTTAGAATCTGCCAGTGGCTTCTTGGGAGAAAGATGAGCCATTTATTCTTACATGGTTTACAATTTCCCAAAAACCTGCTCGAGAGTCATCTGTGAGTCAGTTCCAACTCAACAGTCATAAACCTGAGTTTCAAATTTTTTGAAAGTAAATCACCAACCCGTTCTTTCAATGTACCTCTGGATAGATTTGAACCACCAATCTTTCACTTAGCAGTTAAGTGATTTAACCATTTGTCTTACCCAAAGCCTCCAATCAAGTCAATCCTAACTCATAGGACAGAGTTGAACCTGCCCAGTAGGGTTTCCAGGACCGTAAATCTTTACAGAAGCAAACTGCCCAATCTTTCTTCCAAATTACTGGTGAGCTTGAACCACCCATCTTTTGGTTTTCAGCTGAATTCTTAACCACTGCACCACCAGGGATTCTAACTTAGTATTAATTCTCAAACTCATTGCTGTTGATCGGAACCAACTCACAACGATCCCCTATTGGGTTTCTGAAGCTATAAATTGCACAGGAGTAGACTGCCCATTTTTCTTTGACAGAGCTGATGGTGGATTCAAATTACCATAGAGTAGTGGCCTTTGGGTTAACAGTGCAAAGCCCTCTAAACTAGGGCACCAGAGCGTCTAGGCTTTATATGAAATCTATTGGACTCTACAGTGTCAGTCTCACTGTCTCTTTTTGTACTGTGGACACTGTGAACTCCAGAAGAAGAGGAAGAGGGAAGAAGTCAGTGCACCAAAGTTAGTTTGAGTTGGATGTCAAGGCCAAACCCTGTCTCCCCACTTCTAGGGCTCCACCTCTTGCAGTGGCCTTCAAGACCTGCTTGAGCTAGCCCAGAGGTGAATAATACCTCAGTACGATTCTGACCTCATCTCCTGCTTCTTTCCCCTTGCCCACTCCACTCCAAACTCACTGGTGTGCTTGTTCTTCTTTTATACTCCAAGCCCACTCAACTAATTGTTGTAACACCAAAAGGTCACTTCTTTAGCAGAGGTTCAGTGACCACATTAGGGGCCAGCAAAGGGCCCTGATCCTTGCTGATAAGGTTTTCAGTGACTGATTTTTCCAAACAGATCATCAGAGTTTTCTTTCAAGGCTCCTCCGGGCAGACTTGAACTTTCAACCTTTCTATTAACAGCTGAATATGCCAACAGTTGCCACCACTCAAAGACTCCCAACTTGGTAATATCCTTGGAGCCACCGTACATGATTGCATCTATCCTTCGGGAAGACACAAGAATCCTGAAAACTAAACACAGACTTAAGGCTAAGGTGAGAAGTGAGCGTGGAATGGTACTGAATCCAGTAGAGTGAGCCAAATTGTTCCACTGTGTTCTCAATGATTGGGAGGAGGAGTCTGGTCTCAGTTGAACATCCAGTGGCACCAAACCCTGAGCTCTGAGCCTGAGAGTTGACACACAAAGTGAAGCATTTGCCTGTGTTCTAAAAACAACAACAACAACAACAACAACAACAACAAAACCCCAAAAACCAAACAAAAACAAAAACCCAAAAACACCACATTGTTCTACATGGCAAAATTGTCCCGTCTGTTCGCATAAGGGACAATACAGCTATGGCAGCAGTATGTAGAGGCTTCCGCTCTGAAGCCATCTGCATTAAAGGCTGCTGGAGTTCGCTGAAAAAGAAAGCGAGTTTCCATCTGTCACTGTCCGGAACCATTGTCCAGGATGGGAAACCACTTTCCTCTGTTTATCCCCAGTGGTGGGGCTTTGGGTTGGGGCCAGAGAAGCCTCCAGAAATTCTCTGTGTCTTAGACACTTTTAACACTCTTGGCTTACACAGCTGACCCTGAGGGAAGTGGAAACTCCCTCTTGTCAGAAGGGACTTCCACTGTGTTCTGTGCGCAAAGGACCAGGTGGAGGGTCAGTAGAATCCTGCTTCCTTCCCTCCCTGTCCCTGCTCTGGAATCAAAGGGACAGGAGGGCAGGGTAGAGGGGCAAGGTTTGGGACATGGTATAGCAGACTTGGGCAAGGTAGGAGTGTGGAAGAAAGGGAAGTTCCATTTACCATTTAGCGAAAATTACTGAGTTTCATGGGCTCCTAAGAGAACAAGTACTTCATGAAGAAAATAAAAGTAGTGTGATTTTTAGAGGCAAAGATGGTGAAACTTCATCTCACGTACTTTGGGTATGTTGTTGGGAAAGACCAGTTCTTGAAGCAACACATCTTGCTTGCAAATGTGGAGGGTCAGTGAAAGAGAGAAAGACCTCAATGAGATGGATTAGCACAATGACTATATCAAAGGGTTCAAGTATATCAGAGATGGTGAGGATGGCACAGGATGGGTCCAAGTTCAGGTCTATTATTCATAGGGTTGTTATAAGTCATGGCTGACTTGATAGCACCTTACATCAAATAGTTGCTGCTTCATGGGAGAAAGATGAGCATTCTCCTCCCATGAGTTTCAATGCCTCTGAAAACCCGATGAAGGATCAGTTATGAGTCAGTTCCAACTTGACAGTACACAGCAACTATAACAACAACAATTGAGTTCCAGCACCATGTTGGAACTTTCAAAAATGTCATCTTGTTGAATCTTTAACACCATCATGTTATAATTCCCATTCACCCAGGCTAACGCGGAGCCTCAGAGACAGAAGATGGTCTGTCCAAGGTGGTCACCAGGTTCAAACCATGTGGATCCCCTTACCACTATACACCACTGCCATCAAACCCGCCACATTGGCTGTACTAGAAGTTCCAGGAATCTTGAGAGCCCTATAAACCTAAACCGGAAATAATGTTACAGCACAAGATCAGCTAGTTTTGGCCTTGGCAGTCCTTTTATGGTGGAGACACAAAAGTCAGAGAGGGTCTGTCTGGCATCAAGATGAGGATGCAGCAGAACCAAGGTTCCTTGGCTTCCAACTTCAGTGTTCTCACGCTCTGTTATCTACTTACAACAGCTTTTTTTTTTTTTTGGCCAGGTTATTATGGCCCAGGACTACCGTCAGTCCCGCTAATAGAACTTCTGCTCTTCTCTTCCTAGAGGAATAACAAGAAAGAGTCTCATTCTGCAGCTGGTGACCCTATCTTGATCACAATGGGGCACCTGACCTTCAACTCTTGATCTTAGCTAAAAGGCCAAGAAGCGATTACACTTGACCTTCTCTGACTCAATACCTCTATCACTATTCCCTTGTAATGTCTTTTGTATTATGTTTATGTGAAAGACGTTGTTGTTGTTATGTGCTGTCGAGTCGTTTGTGACACATAGCGACCCTATGTACAACAGCCCTAAACCATGCTCTATCCTGTGCCAATCGCATTGCCTCTGACACACCCATCCCGATTGCCCCAGTCACTGAATCAATCCACCTCATAGAGGGTCTTCCCCTCCTGCGCTGTCCCTCTACTCTACCCAGCATGATGTCCCTCTCTAAAGACCTGTCTCTCCTTACAACATGTCTAAAGTATGTCAGACGAAGCCCCAGAATTCTTGCCTCCAAGGAGCAGCCTGGTTTAACCCTCTCTAGGATGAATCTGTTTGTTTTCTTGGCAGTCCATGGTACATTCAATACTCTTCTCCAGCACCACAGCTCAAAGGCATCAACTCTCCTTCTATCCTCCCTAGTCATTGTCAAACTCTCTGATGCATAACAAGTGATTGCAAAAACCATGGCCTGTATCAGGCACACCTTAGTCTCCAGAGAGACACCGTTGCTCTTGAGTACTTTAGAGAGGTCCCTAACAGCAGACTTTCCCATCGCAATACGTTTTTTTATTTCCTGGCTATTGGTGCCAAGAGTGTTGACCATGGAGCCGAGCAGACTGAAGCTGTGAACAATCTCAATCTCTTCACCATCCATCCTGATGACATAATTAAAATAAGCTACCTACCTCTGTCATGGATAATTGTGGACCAGCAGAATTCCCATCTTCTAAACAAGAGAATTAGTGAGACTGGCTCAGGACAGGGCAGGGTTCAGAGCTACTGCACATAGGGTCACTATACATCGCAGGTGACTTAACGGCACATAACAACAACATCAACATACTATGACATGTTTGGAAGCAGGAGTGGCATCTACTTTCCAAACAACATACCTCAGTAAACTCTATGAATTTTTATAAATGATGAGAGTTATAGAGGGGCTTCAGGCCTTTTGTTCATAGGGTCACTATGAGCCATGCTCGACTTGAAGGCATTCAACAACAACAACAATAAACAGGAGACCAAGCTTCACTCTTGAGTCAACACACCTCTACATAATCACCACCTGTCTGTCAGCTGAGGCTTGTGATGCTGAACATATTTCAGGAGAGCTTCCAGATTAAGATGAAATGGGAAGAAAGTCATGGTGATCTATTTTGAAATCTCGCCAATGGAAAGCCTATGAATCCCAACAGTTGAATCTGCAACCTGTCGAGGGATGAAATGGAGTTGGATTTCTTTGTGTATGGGGACTTATTTCTTGGTAAATAGGGCAACCATGTTTTATTTCTTTGTGTGGGGTCACCATAAACTGGGAGATGACTCCATGACAGTTAACACAAGGGAGCTCTGGTGGCCTACTGGCAAGAATCTACACTGCAATCCTGAAGGCATGAGGTTCAAATCCACCAGATGCATAATCGCTGGAGAAGGAGGGGCAATTTCCTCCTGTGTCAGTTGGAGCCAATTCGATGGTACACAACAACAACAACAACAACAACAAAGATTAAAAAAATTTAAAAAGTAATAATATTGAACAATATTATAAAGTAGAACTCCAATGGAAACAACTTACAATAAAAGTAAAATAACAGGAACCAAGGTATCATCTTGAATCAACTCCATTTGAATTTCATGATCTTTTTAAATTTTTTTTATTATTAATTTCAATGAAAATTTACAGACACGTTGGATTTCCATTCATTCATTGTTGCACTTTTCTCCCCTTCCAACACTCCCCACCCCAGTCATGATCATCTCAAGAATAGGTTTGAGGCGTCCTATACTACCATCTTCAATAAAGCTTTTCTGTGTGCATAAAAACCCAATTTGTAATAAATGACATAGATTCCATTTGTAAGTATTCATCTGCACTGGAAGATTTAATTAAATCTTCTGATGTTTGTACCTAGACATAGAATCACCATAAACCTAGCCTTTTCATTACTTAATTATGTTGTGAGGTCTAGTACATGTAGTGTTATTCTGCCAATGGAATGCATGTGTAATCAATGAATATTTTTACATTTTTGTTAGGTTTGGTGAGGTTTAATAAATATTATGTGAGATATACATGTTGCAGTGGACACTGGTGGTAGGATAGATGAGACATGGAAAGACTGTCACTCAAATATCATCTAAGTTAGAACACTGCAACTTCCTAGTTACACACAGGAGGCAGTAAATAACACCTACAAGCTTAATCTAATTGTATAAAATTCCAAAGAGACAAAGGTTTTATAGACTCTCTCCTCTAAGTAGACTAACTCATGTCCTAACCTCTCAATACATCACTGATGAATTTCATTCTGTTTTACTGTTACACAGATTCCTACCCCACAAAGTATACATGAGGCATAAGCCTCCCAAGGAACCTGGAAGTGGAAAATATAAGTAGTACTTCTATGCGCCACAGGTTATGAAAGAGTTAATAAATATGGACTGTCACACACATTCCAATAGCAATTCAAATGCCAGAAGTGGTGCTACCATATTGATGTGTCTTTTTAAAGTGATTAACAAATTTTGGTAAAAATATGAACAAAACAAAGTTCAATCTTTCTTAGCTTAGAGTCGTTTTTTTTGGAGGAAAATGATGCCTAGGAAAACATCCCTATCCTGGGAGTCACTACTTGGGCACCACTGAGTTTCTGTTAATGGTGGTGGAATAATTTTGAAAAGGGTGGTGGTAGTGATTGCATTGTTTAATGAGTGCTACCAATGTCACATGTAAGGATTGTTGAATTGAAAATATTTGCTATATAGATATTTACCATACACAGGCATCAAACACACCTAAATCCTTCAAAAGTTCAAAATGAAGCTAGGTTGTAGGATCCCAAGAGCATCTGGTGGAAGTCAATGGTCCTGTGAAGTGAGACCAGTGACTGGCTGTGTAAGACAGTGCCCTGCACATTCCTGACCCCCTACCCTCCGTACATGTCTATTACTTCAAATGACAATCAAAAATATTCCCATTATTTTCCAAACTCCACCTGGAAGGATGCCCCTAAGTATAACTTCAACTTTTGATCATGAGATTATATTCCAACCTGTAAATACTTTTCTTAAATTATTCAAGCTCTGTGTTTAGTAGTGGAGCCTAGGAAGAAAAGACAACGGGTTTGCTTGTTTGTTTTATGGTTTACTGTTATATTTCAAGGCCTGACATAGTAGGCTTTCTATAGATATTTGTGCAATGAAATTACTAGCCATGTGATCTTGCGACAAACTTTCCAGAACTTCTGTTACTACACAGAAAACTGACAGTCATACTTAGAGACTCTTGAGAGGATTAAGGGAGCAGGGTCTTGGAAAGCCCTAGAAGCATAGCTCGGCCCTTGCTAGTTTACAGTTACCATTACAGCCCTGCTCTGATACGGCTGGGATGAAGCTCTTCCATGAATATCAGAAAGCCAGCAGAGAGGGTTTCCAAAGCAACTTCAGACTAGACTACTTGACCTTTCCCTTGAACTTGAGATTCAGCAATTCTGAGTTCTTTGTCTAGACAGAGTGAGTGGTGATGAGAGATGGCCTCCCTCTGCTGCTTCTCATACCCCCACCCAGGCTTCCCCGAGATCCTTCTGCCACTTAAGCCTAAACTAATACCAGGACAGACCTTCCCCAACTTAGATCTCTCTCACCCACAGTCCCAGAGCAGAAACTACACTTACTGAACACCTCCTATATACACTATTGTTGTTGTTGTTGTTAAGTGCCGTTGAGTCACAGGCAACTCATAGTGACCCTATGAAGGAGAGTCCTCGACGCTTGGGTGCCTTTCATCCTCTCTCCAGGTTCATAGGGTTTCCAGAGGCAAGCTATGACGGAAGTGGATGCCATTCCTCCTTCCAAACGACACACTGTTAGGTACCATTAAGTTCCCCATGTCTCACACTGACCCTACCAACAAGAGATAGAAATCTTGCCTTTTCCTGCCTCATCCTCACATTCTCCATCACCGTTAATCACGGTGTCATGCCATCTCATTGAAGGCCTTCCTCCCTTTCACTGACCCCCTGCCTCTCCTAGCATGATATCTTTTTCTAAGAATTGGCCCCTCTTACACCCTAGGAACTTCCATTTTTTTTCCTGAGCTGTGTGTGTAAAGTTCATCTCCACACTGCCTGCGGTAGCGAGCAACAAGCCAGAGACTCTAAGTCGTGAGATTCCCTCTGCTCTTTATATTCCAGGAGGTACATGGAGGGCGACCTTGTGAGCAGGGCTCATCCGACATACCAGCCCACCCCACATCCCCCACCCCAGTGTCCAGGCTCTGGGTATGCACTTCTCCTGTCCCTTATACCAGGATCAGAGGGTCAGTTAGGTAAAAGAAAGAGAAAAGATGGGGCAAATGTTAGGTGGCCTCTGTATTAATTTTCTAGCGGGGCTGTGACGACAGTAGCATTATACCACAAGTGTATGGAATTGCAAAATAGAAATATATTTTTTTCAACATTCTGGAGGCTACAAGTCCAAATCAGGGTCTCAATTACGCCCATTCCTTTCTTGTCGGTGGCTCTGGACTTTCCTTGGTGTCTAGGTTTACAAATAATTCTCACCTAGTGCCTGTCTTTCCACATGTGTGATCGTTTCATGACTCAGAAGTGATTCAATTTGGTACTCATCCTACTCTTGTGTGACATCATTAACATAACAGAAAAGAACTCTGTTTCCAAACAAGGTCATAGCCACAGGTACAAAGACCAGGAATTCGAAACATATTTTAAAAAGGACACAGTTTAATCTAGAACAGCTTCAAATGCCAGGGATATTAGGAGTGGGCTGGAACTGAGTCACTGGAAAGATTCTGAGTAAGACCAAAGAGAGATGAATGAGATGCTTCAAGAAGAGTTGTGCTGACAATGATGGGCTAGAAGACTTCAAAACTGGTCAGAAGGGCTGGCCAAGATTAAGGATACCTGTTGTGTTGTTGTTGTTATGTGCCATCGAGTCGCTTGCGACTCATAGTGACTCTACGTACAACAGCCCTAAACTTTGCTCTGTCCTGTGCCAATTGCACTGTCTCTGACACACCCATCCTGATTACCCCAGTCACTGAATCAATCCACCTCATTAGAGGGCCTTCCCCTCCTGCGCTGTCCCTCCACCCTCCCAAGCATGATGTCCCTCTCCAAGGACTGGTCCCTCCTTACAACATGTTCAAAGTATGTTAGACGGAGCCTCAGAATCCTTGCCTCCAAGGAGCAGCCTGGTTTAACCCTCTCCCAGGACATTTAATTGTGCTAATACGAAACCTATACTTGGACCAAGAGGCAGTAGTCAGAACAGAGCAGGGTAACACTGCATGGTTCAAAATAGGGAAGGGTGTACGCCAGGGATGCATCCTGTCTCCATACCTTTTCAACATGTATGCAGAACAGATTATCCGAGAGGTTGGGCTCTATGAGAATTGTGGCATCAGGATTGGTGGAAGATCTATCAACAATCTCCGTTATGCAGATGGCACAACCTTGCTTGCTGAAACTGAGGAGGACCTCATGCACTTGCTGCGAAGGGTCAAGGACTGCAGCCTTCAGTATGGACTAAGGCTCAACGTCAAGAAGACAAAGATTCTCGCCACTGGACCAATTGGCAGCGTCAGGATGGATGATGAAGAGATTGAGAGTGTTCACAGCTTCACTTTGCTCGGCTCCACAGTTAACACTCTTGGTACCAGCAGTCAGGAAATCAAAAAGCATATTGTGATGGGAAAGTCTGCCATTAGGGACCTCTCAAACGTACTCAGGAGCAACAGTGTCTCTCTGGAGACTAAGGTGCGCCTGATACAGGTCATGGTATTTGCAATCGCTTGTTATGCATCAGAGAGTTGGACAATGACTAGGGAGGACAGAAGGAGAGTGGATGCTTTTGAGCTGTGGTGCTGGAGAAGGGTACTGAATGTACCCTGGACTGCCAGGAAAACAAACAGATCCATCTTGGAGAGGATTAAACCAAGCTGCTCCTTGGAGGCAAGGATTCTGGGGCTTCGTCTGACATACTTTGGACATGTTGCCAGGAGGGACGGGTCCTTGGAGAGGGACATCATGCTTGGGAGGGTGGAGGGACAGCGCAGGAGGGGAAGACCCTCTATGAGGTGGATTGATTCGGTGACTGGGGTAATCGGGATGGGTGTGTCAGAGGCGGTGCGGTTGGCGCAGGATAGAGCAGGGTTTAGAGCTGCTGTGCATAGGGTCGCTATGAGTCGGAAACGACTTGATGGCACGTAACAACAACAGGATGAATCTGTTTGTTTCCCTAGCAGTCCATGGTACCCTCAATACTCTTCTCCAGCACCACAGCTCAAAGGCAACAATTCTCCTTCTATCCTCCTTAGTCATTGTCCAACTCTCTGATGCATAACAAGTGGAATTTTATAGAAAGGGTCTCCCTTAATGCTTCTGTCAACATTCCCTTTCCCTGCCTTTTACAATAGCAAGAACAGGTCACAGAGGACATAGAGTCTTAGGGTGGTGGCTGCTGGCAGCTCCTGAAAGATGGGACCTGGGGAAGGTAGAGTTCACTGACTTATCAACTGAACAAGCCTCATGCAAGGACCACTGGCCTTCAGTTCTAATCTTAATTCTGCACAAAGAGGTCATGAGTTCGTAGTCTTAGTTTCCACATTAGTAGGTAGATTCTGGCATGCTTACTCTGGACACATCATCAGAAAGAGGGAAGACCAATCACGAAAAAGTCATCATATTTGGTACAACTAAGGTTCAGTGAAAATAAGGAAAACCATCAATGTAATGCATTGATGCTCACAGCAATGACCTTAAACATACCTATGATCATGAATATGCAAGATTGGGCAACGATTCATTCTGTTACAATTAAGGTCACCATGAATTAAAGCCAATTTAACAGTAATTAGCAACAGGGAAGATTACAAATTGTTTATTCACTAGATGACATATCTGACTGGAAGAGATCTATTTGTTCCCATTCCAAAGAAGGGTGACCCAACAGTGTGGAAACTATAGAACAGTATCATTGATCTCACATGCAAGCAAGATTCTACTGAAGATTATCCCAAAACAACTGGAACAGTACATCAGCAGAGAACCGCCAGAAGTCCAGGCTGGGTTTAGAAGGGTCATAGTACTAGGGATATTGTAGCTAATGTTAGATGGGTCTTAGCTGAAAGCAGGGAATACCAGAGGAATGTCTATATATGTTTCATTGACTATGCAAAGGTGTTTGATTTGTGGATCATAACAAACTGTGGCTAACTCTGAGAAGAATGGGAATCCCAGAACACTTGATCGTTCTAATGTGAAACCTATACTTGGACCAAGAGGCAGTCATCAGAACAGAGCAAGGAAACATTGCATGGTTCAAAATTGGGAAGGGTGTACGCCAGAGATGTGTCCTGTCTCCATACCTTTTCAACCTGTATGCAGAAGAGATTATCCAGGAGGCTGGGCTCTGTGAGGATAAATGTGGTGTCAGGATTGGTGGAAGATTTATCAACAATCTGTGTTATGCAGATGACACAACCTTGCTTGCTGAAACTGAGGAGGACTTGAAGCACTTGCTGCAAAGGGTCAAGGACTGTAGCCTTCAATATGGATAGAGGCAAGAAAACAAAGATTCTCACCACTGGACCAACTGGCAGCATCAGGATGGGTAGTGAAGAGATTGAGATTGTTCACAGCTTTAGTTTGCTTGGCTACACAGTCAACACTGTTGGCAACAGCAGCCAGGAAATTAAAAGACGTATTGCCATGGGAAAGTCTGCTGTTAGGAATCTTTCCAAAGTACCGTAGAGCAATTGTGTCTCTCTGGAGACTAAGGTGCGTCTGATACAGGTTATGGTCTTTGCTATCACTTGTTATGCGTCAGAGAGTTGGACAGTGACTAAGGAGGATAGAAGGAGAATTGATGCCTTTGAGCTGTGGTGCTGGAGAAGAGTATTGAGGGTACTATGGACTGCTAAGAAAACAAACAGATTCATCCTGGAAAGGGTTAAACCGGGCAGCTCCCTGGAGGCAAGGATTCTGAGGCTCTGTCTAAGATACTTTGTACATGTTGTAAGGAAGGACCAGTCCCTGGAGAGGGAGATCATGCTTGGGAGGGTGGAGGGCAGGCGCAGTAAGGGAAGGCCCTCTGTGAGGTGGATTGATTCAGTGACTGGGGTAATTGGGATGGGTGTGTTGGAGATAGTGCGATTAGCACAGGACAGAGCAGAGTTTAGGGCTATTGTACATAGGGTTGCTATGAGTCACAAGCAACTCGATGGCACATAACAACAACAACAACAACAACAGATGACATATTGGTTGAGCAAACTGGAGGGGTTGATTACCAAGAGTCTTTGTTCATTTTAATTTCATGAAGGAGAGAGTTCCAGGGAAGAAATGAGTACTAGCTAAGATCTGGAGCTGGAAGGCACATAGACATGTCACAGGAAGGGACTGCTGTTGTTGTTAGGTGCCACTGTGTAGAGTATGACTTACAGTGACCCTGTGAAGAACAGATCTGAACCCTGTCCTATCCTGTGCCATCCTCATTATCTCTGATACACCGGAGCCCATTGCTGTAGTCACTGTGTCAATTTATCTCATTGAAGGTCTTCTTCTCTTTTGCTGACCTTCCCTCTTTCCAAGGAATAGCTTCTTCTAGCAATATCCCAAAAGGATGTGAGAAAAATTTTCCCCAAACAAGGGACTGCTATTGTTGTGGTTAGGTGCCATCAAGTTGAGTCTGATTGATAGTGACCCTATAAACAACAGACCTGAACTCTGCCCTATCCTTTGCCACTCTTATTTCCAGCATGACTGTAGTTACTGTATCAATCCATCTCCTTGAAGGTCTTCCTCTCTTTTGTCTCCTTCCATCTTTTCAAGTATAGTATCAATATCCAAAGAATAGCCTCATCTAGCAACATGTACAAAGTAAGCGAGACAAAGCTTCTTTATCCTTGCCTGTACGGAGCACTCTGGCGGCACCTTCTCCAAGACAAATCGATTTGTTCTCTTGGCAGTCCATGGGATAGTCAGTACCACTACTCAAAGGCATCATTTCATCATCTGTCATTCTTATTCATTGTTCAGCTCTCTGATGTATATCAGGTGATTGAGAAGACCATGGCCTTAATCAGGTTCACTTTAGTTTTCAAACTGACATCATTGTCCTTAAGTGTTTTAGAGAGGGCTCTAAAAACAGACTTGCCCAATGCAATATATCTCCTAATTTCCTGATTTCTGGTACCTATGATGTTGATTATTATTATAATTTTTTATATCATAAGGATGGTGTTGATTAGTAATCCAAGTAAGATGAAATCATTCACAGCTTCAATTCCTTCTAGTGACCTGTAAAAAGAAGCGGAGCTTATTCCTAGGATGTCAGGCCCCAGGGGCACATAGCTGGTTCTCCTGCCCAGCAGACAAAAGCAAGGTTGGAATATGCAGAAGATCTGGGACACAGGTAGGTTGCCCTTAAGGGTCGGCAGGCAAAGTTTCAAAATCTGAACCATTTGTGAGTTCTTCTGTAGTGAAGGGGCTTCAGAATCCCAGGATGCAGCAGGCCCTGGAGAGCACAGGTCAAGTGAATTCCTTTGGTGATGACAGCTGCTTTGTTTTTTGGGGGAGAGGCAACAGAATTCCTTTTTAGCAAGATTTCCTTCCTCTATTTATTTACTTTTTTTGCTGAATGATTCAGCGAATCAACCTCAAAACCAGTCTCCAATAGGAGGCAGGAAGAACCAAACCCTCAAACACTGTGTCCCTGGTGAGGTTTGACCTTGTGGAACATTTCTTAAAATAACTGCATCAGGAGATTGTTAGGGTGGGGATGGGGAAAGAAAGAGATCTGAAAACAGTCTGTGGGGTTTATGAAGATTCAGACTCAGTTAATTTGAGGGTACTGTTCGTCTTCTCAGGGAAGATTGAGCTTGAACTCTACTTAGCAAAATAAGTGACTTGAGTACAAGGTCCCATCATGGTCAACAGTGGAGTATGAATTGGAAACTTATCACCCTGTTTTCATGTGTTATTCACCCCTCATTATGAAATGTTCTAATGAAGCTAGGATTTTGAAGCTCTGTCTCACATCCTTTGGGCACTTGACCAGGAGAGACCGGTCCTTGGAGAAGGATCTCATGCTCGGAAGGGTGGACAGACAGTGCAGGAGAGGAAGACCCCGGATGAGATGGATTGATATTGTAACGGGCAATGGGGGTTTGTATGTCTGAATTAGAGAGACTGGCTAAGGACAGGGCAGGGCTCAGAGCTGCTATACACAGAGTTGCTATGAGTCGCAGGCGACTTGATGATATACATGATGACAATATCAGCAATGTCCCATACCATGGCTTTGGTTTTTTTAAATCATTAGAAACAACAAGCACACAAACAAAAGTCTTTCCTTTTATTACAATGCTTTGGAAATGGAAACAAATCAACAAGATGAAAAGTTGGGGTAGAAACGACTGCTAGACCAGAAACCCTGGGGACCTGGGCTCTGTTTTCAGCTTTGGAATATTAAGTCATGACTTCAAAAAGAGAAGCTATATGAGACTATAAGATTTACTTTGGTTGAATGGAAGTTCTTATAAATTAAGGTATGCTCCCCAAAATATGAGTTGTAAATTCTAACCCCTCAAATTTTATTGTCAATTGCCAAGTATGTAATCTTACTTGCATCCACAATCAACACTCTTGGAACCAGTAAGACTCCTGTCATACATCTCAGGATCTCAGAACTTGGCACGTCTGCTGTCAGGGATCTTTCCAAAATACTGAAGAGCGATGATGTTAGTTGAAGGACTAAGGTGTGCACAATTCATACCAAGTCTTTGCAATCACTTGCTATGCTGCTGAGAGCTGGACAATGAATAACGGTGACAGAAGAAAAATGGATGCCTGTGAATTGGTTTTGGGGAGGAGTACTGAATATTCCATGAATTGCCAAAAGACCAAACAAATCTGTCTTGGAGAAGATGAAGTCGGAGTGCTTTCTTTGTTATGTTAAGGAGGCACTCTTAGTGTCGAGTGTGTTTTAAGTCAATCTCTTTTGAGTTATAAAAAGAATACATTGACTGTGGTGCAACCACTATGGAAGGCTGTATGGTGCTTTCTCAAAAAGTTGCAAATAGAAATACCATTTGACCCAGCAACTCCACCACTGGGAATTTGCCCTAAAGAAACCATAACTGATACCCAAACAGATATATGTACACCCATGTTTATTGCAGCTTTGTTTACAATAGCAAAGAGCTTGAAACAACCCAAGTGCCCATCAACAAACAAATGGATAGAGAAGCTCTGGTATATTCACACAATGGAATACCACACAGCATTGAAAAACAAGGAACTCATGAAATATTATGCAAAATGGATGACCCTGGAGGACATTATGTTGAGTGAATTATCTCAGTCACAAAAGGACAAATATTGCATAGGGCCACTGTTGTAAAATGGGACTGACATCAGGGTTGATGGAAGACAAAAAAGGAGGGGAGGAATGCTGTATATCGCATTGAAATAGATGAGGGAGGGAGGTGTTTAAAAGGGATATATGAATAGGTATTCTAGTCATTACAGATGTCCAGATTGGAGGCTGCATAGTGGAGTGAACTTGGGGGGAGAGATTGCATAACAAAGAAAGAGTTCTTTTCAAGGAGAAGAGTGATTTGGGGGGACAGGGTGGGCAGGGAGAAAAGGGCAACAATGAATGACTAGAAATCTAAAGTCTCTGTAAACTTTCATTAAAATTAATAAATTCTTTTTAAAAAACAATACATCGAGTAAAGCAAGAAATAAGCAAGTTAAGATGAAGGAAGATAGATACCAGGACATATGAGGTCTCCAAAAAAAACAAGAAACAGAAGCCTAAAAGATCTCTTCCACCAGGGCCAGCAGAGAAGGAGCCTTCCTCTAGAGGCAACACCTGAGTTTGGAATTTCAGCCTTCTAAACTTGGAAAGGTGGGGGATCAGAGAAGGCGAGGAAGACCTTCAATGAAACAGACTGACAGTGACTGACTCAATGGGCTCAAGTGTGTTAGGGATGATAAGGATGGAGTAGGATAAGATAGGGCTCAGATCTCTTGTTCATAGGTTTGCTGAGAGGCGTACTCAAATTGAATGCACCTAACAACAACAACAAATTATAAGCATTCTGGTGGCTCAGTGGTAAGGAGTTGCTCTGCCACTTTAAAGGTGCTGCTGACCCCAAAGTGTGCAGTTTGAATCCATGGGAGAAAGATAGGCAATCTTTTCCCATGAGATTAACTGGCCTCTGAAAAACCTACTGTCAGCTATGTTCCAACTCAACGGTGCACAACGATACCACAGTCTGTAGGCAGTGGTACTGCTAACTCGAAGGCCACCAGAGGCTCCATGGTAGAAAGATGGGTAATATCTTACCGTGCGATTTATAGCCTTCTAAAACCCCCTGGAGAGTTTGTTCTGATTATAACTGGATGATAATGAGTTGAAATGACGAGGAAACAAATTCCTGTATGTTAAAGCCACCAACTTGTGATCTCTCTGTTAGACCAGCATTAGGTTATTTAAATAGAAGCCCTGAATCAAGAGCCACACAGATTTGGGAGTTAATGTCGTACTTCTTCAGACACCGACCGGATGATGCACAGCAAGTCACTTCACCTCTTGGGGCCTCAGGTTTTTTCATCTATGAAAATATTACTCATCTCAAGCAGCTGTGATGACTAAAAGCGAGAGGATGTATGGGAAAGTGCTTAGGAAAGGGGAAAGAATGAGTCAAGCAAGAGATATTATCAGTGTTCTAAGCCTTACGGTGGAGCTTACTGGCTACAATCACTGTATGCGAGTCTCATTAATCACATACCTACTATGTGCTAGACATGGTTTTCAACGGATTAATTTACTTAATCTTTTTTTTTTAAAGTATAACTTATGTGTGCTGATGTTTTTGGATAATCTTCAGTAGAATCTTGCTTGCATGTGAAATCAATGATATTGGTCTATAGTTTCCACAATCTGTTGGGTCACCCTTCTTTGGGATGGGAACAAATATAGATCTCTTCCAGTCAGTTGGCCAAGTGGTTGTTTTCCAGATTTCTTGGCACAACTTAGTAAGCATGTCCAGGGCACCATCTGTTAGCTGAAATACGCCAATTGGTATACCATCTATTCCTGGGGCCTTATTTTTTGCCATTTACTTCAAAGCAGCTTGAACTTCTTCCTTCATCACCATAGGCTCTTGCCAGAAGTCCAGGCTGGGTTTAGAAGGGGTCGTGGTACTAGGGATATTGTAGCTAATGTTAGATGAATCTTAGCTGAAAGCAGGGAATACCAGAGGAGTGTATATCTGTTTTTCATTGACTATGCAAAGGTATTTGACTGTGTGGATCACAATAAACTGTGACTGACTTTGAGAAGAATGGGAATCCCAGAACACTTGATCGAGCTAATACGAAACCTACACTTGGACCAAGAGGCAGTCATGAGAGCAGAGCAAGGAAAAACTACATGGTTCAAAATTGGGAAGGGCGTACGCCAGGGATGTGTCCTGTCTCCATCCCTTTTCAACCTGTATGCAGAACAGATTATCTGGGAAGCTGGGCTCTATGAGGAGAAATGTGAGGTCAGGATTGGTGGAACATCTATCAACAGTCTGCGTTATGCAGATGACACAACCCTGCTTGCTGAAATTGAGGAGGACCTGAAGCACCTGCTGCAAAGGGTCAAGGACTGCAGCCTCCGATATGGATTGAGGCTCAATGTCAAGAAGACAAAGATTCTCACCACTGGACCAATCGGCAGCATCAGGATGGATGGTGAAGAGATTGAGATTGTTCACAGTTTTAGTTTGCTTGGCTACACAGTCAACACTCTTGGCACCAGCAGCCAGGAAATTAAAAGACATATTGCGATGGGAAAGTCTGCTGTTAGGGACCTCTCCAAAGTACTGAAGAGGAATTGTGTCTCTCTGGAGACTAAGGTGCGTCTGATACAGGCCATGGTCTTTGCTATCACTTGTTATGTGTCAGTTGGACAATGACTAGGGAGGATAGAAGGAGAATTGATGCCTTTGAGCTATGGTGATGAAGAAGAGTATTGAGGGTACCATGGACTGCTAGGAAAACAAACAGATTCATGCTGGAAAGGGTTAAAGGATTCTGAGGCTCTGTCTAACATACTTTGGACATGTTGTAAGGAGGGACTGGTCCTTGGAGAGGGACATCATGCTTGGGAGGGTGGAGGGCAGGCGCAGGAGGGGAAGGCCCTCTATGAGGTGGATTGATTCAGTCACTGGGTAATTGGGGTGGGTGTATCAGAGATAGTGTGATTGGCACAGGACAGAGTAGAGTTTAGGGCTGTTGTACATAGGATCGCTATGAGTCTCAAGTGACTCGATGGCACATAACAACAACAACAATATAACTTATGTGTAGTAATTAACAAAGTGTCCTAAGCTTGGGTACTTGGAAAGGTGGAGAATCAGCAAGGGGGGGCAGTCAATGAGAGAGACAGATTGACAAAGTAATGCAGCAACGGGTTCAAGTGGGACAGAGATGATGAGGATGGCACAGGAGAGGGTTCATACTGAGTTGTACTTGATGACAACAACAACAACCTTTGGAAAACTCTTTTTGTTTAGAAAACACTTTTGAAAACTCTGTTGGCCCAGGGGATAAGGAATTGTGATGTCAACCCAAAGGTATGTGGTTCAAATCTACTAGCTGCTCTGCTGGAGTAAGACGAGCAATCTCCTCCCATGTGACTTACAGCCTCTGAAAAGCCCCTGGGATGTCAGCTATGAGTTGGTTCCGACTTGATGGCACATAAAAACATCAATCTTTAAATGAGTTTTTACACATCATGTGAACTTATATAATCATAATAGCTCTGTGCTGTTGATTCCCATTTTGTAGATACGGAGACTGAGGCAAAGAGTCTGTATTTATTTCCATTTTCTTGGTCATGAGATACTGCCTAAGGGATCCAGTATATCAAGACAGGTCCTGCAGCCATCGATGGCTGGGATGCTAAGAGGCCTCTGTCAAGTCGAGGAAAAGTTCTGAGCTGGCAGGAAACTTTGACTTGCTCCACCAGGTAGAGGAGTTCAGGGGTCAAAACCAAGGGCAAGATCGTGAACCCAAGAGAGGGAACAGGGTATGGGAAACTAGATTAAAAAAGACAGGGGAACTTGAAGAAAGGAAATTCATGGTTGCTGGTGGTCAGGCAGGTGTTTGGTGACTGACTTATCTAAACTTAAGGTAGAAGTCCCCGCTTTTAATACACTTTGCTGAAGAACTAGCCGAGCTGAGAATCTAGGGAGGAAGTAGAATTTTTCCTTGTTTTCTCCAGCTGCCCATCATGCCCCATTTGGGACCTATGGCAGACCTCCTCATTGTCCCACATTTACCATTTCCTTCTAGAACTTCCACACTTCACATTTGTAAACAGGCCACAAAGGTGGTTCTGAGGCAAGTCTGTGAGAAAGGCAAGCAGGGTTCCAGTGAAGGCAGTGGATGACAACATCAGAGCCCCAGGAGAAGGCAACTGGGGGTTCTGGAAAAACTTTAGTTCAAAGTTCAAGTCTTGGCCCTAGCTTTGGCTTCCAATAAACTCACACTGGACCTGACCTGGGGGAAGCCAGGGTGCACTGGGGGGCCTTCTTTCCAGTGCCTGGACTCAGGCATGGAGCAGATCATGTCTTTCTCTTCTGCTCTGAAACTGTACTTGTTCCTGTTGGCTGGGGAGCCCACTGAGGCTCTGAGCTGGCCACTGCCCAGTTCACACAGTTCCAACATTGGGGAGGGTGAAGGAAGCTTCCACTCTCTGCCCTCATCTCTTTTCTATACATCTTCCTTCGTGGGCTCTTTCTCCAAAGCAATTGACAGAGGGGACACACATCATCTCCTTTCTCAGGAGGCAGGAAGCCCATCCCTGCCCCCACCCTCTGTTTTCCTCCAAGTCCTACGTGCCTGTGCCCCCTTCACTAATTTCCTGCTTCCTGAGGGTCTTGGAGCCAAATGGGGAGACCTCACCATTTGCTAGCCTGGATGACAATGACGCTTTACTTGTTTGGGAACTAGAGAAAGTGTGGGTTGTGTGAGGGAAAGAGCTGGAATGAATGTGGGGAGCGAAGGGGAAAGGCGGGGGGGGTGAGGGTCACTCAGAAAGCCGGTCACAAAATAGCTCTGGGAACTGGAATGTTGGGGTCTCCTCTGAGGAGCAGCAGCTGTGAAAAGAAAGGGCCAGAAGAAGAACATCCTATTCCACACCCACCACAAGACTCAGTCCTCCCACTCCACCTTCCCTGGGGTCCTCGGAGTTTAGTCACCCCCCCTCAGTCCCCTGCATACCTCAGGCCAACTCCAGGGGGCCTGTCAGTGGGAACGTCCCCTCTGCACGCTGTCATTTTCCTCTGAGCAACCACAGAACAATGTGGCCTGGGATTCCTGATAGCACGCGTTTAATTGGAAACAGGAAAGCAGAGGACAAGTTTGGGTTTAGGGTGGCGACAGTAATGAGAGAATGACAGGCCCATCCAGGCGAGGGGGTGACAGGGAGGAGGGTCACGTGGCGAAGAGGGAGGGGGCGTCATACAAAGGAGCATCCCCTGGGAGAGCCAGGCACGTGAGTGAGACCTCAGGTCCGGCTCAGCAGAGGCAGCAGCCTGGGAAAGGGCTTGAAAGAGACACTCGGAGGAGGAACAGCTCTCTGCATAACATGAACACTGACTGCTTCAAAAAAAAGTGACCTTATTGAGCTGGGGGACTTGTTTCTCATATATCAGTCACAGAGCAGCTGCAAGACTGTTCACTCTAACTCACTGCCTTCAAGCTGCAACCGACTCATGGCTGAGCCTCCAGCAGGCTTTTGGAGACTCTAAATCACATGGGAGAAGCAGGCTCTTCTTGCTCCTGAAATAGATTCAAACTACCAGAGAGGCACAGCCTTTGGGTTAAAAGCACACCACCCTGCACACTGCACTGTTGTCTGGCTGACTACAACTCACAGCGACCCTAAGAACAATTTCTTTGAACCTTGCTCTCCCCTGTTCCATCTTCATCCTCTTTGACACACATGAGCCTGTTGCAGTCTCCGCATCAATCCATCTAGTTGAGGGTCTTCCCCTCTTTCACTGACCCTCTGCGTTTCCTTGAGGGTCTTCCCCTCTTTCACTGACCCTCTGCGTTTCCAAGCATGATATCCTTTCCTGAGGACTGGGCCCTCCTGACAACATGCCCAAAGCTTGTGAGACCAAGCTTAACTACCCTTGCCTCCATGGCGTGCTCTGATTGCACCTTTTCCAAGACATGATTGTCCTCTTGGCAGTCTATGGCCAGTGAGTCCATAAAAGCTATCCTTTACTGACTGAATCTGAGCTTCTAGTCCTGTAACCTTTGGACCTTCAAGCATGATTTCTTCTTCTAACTTCTCCAGAGTTAGAATCTTGAAGTTTAGTATTTTCTAACTGAGAAGCAGACAAGTCTGTACTTTCATAAGTTGTTGTTGTTGTTGTTGTTGTTATGTGCCATCGAGTCACTTGTGACTCATAACGACCCTATGTATGAAAGCCCTAAACACCGTTCTATCCTGTGCCAACCTAACCATCTCAAATGCACTTATTCCTACCGCGCCACTCACAGAATCGATCCATCTCATTGAAGGTCTTCCTCTCCTTTGCCGCCCCTCTACTCTCCCAAACATGATGTCCCTCTCCAAGGACCAGTCCCTCCTTGCAACATGCCCAAAGTATGTCAGACAAAGCTTCAGAATCCTTGACTCCAAGGAGCATTCCAGCTTTACCCACTCCAGGACAAACCTGTTTGTCCTCCTAGCAGTCCATGGTATATTCAACACTCTTCTCCAGCACCACAGCTCAAAGGCATCAATTCTCTTTCTATCATCCCTATTCACTGTCCAACTATCTGATGCATAGCACGTAATTGCGAAGACTATAGCCCAGATCAGGCGCACCTTAGTCTCCAGCCTGACGTTGTTGCTCTTCAGTACTCTTGAGAGGTCCCTCACAGCTGACTTTCCCAATGCAATTTGTCTCTTGATTTCCTGGCTGCTGTTACCAAGAGTGTTGACTGTGGAGCCAAGTAAACGAAAACTGTTATCTCAATCTCTTCACCATCCATACTGATGCTGCCAATTGGCCCAGTGGTGAGAATCTTTGTTTTCTTGATGTTGAGCTTCAATCCATATAGGAGGCTGCAGTCCTTGACCTTCCGCAGCAAGCGCTTCAGGTCCTCCTCAGTTTCAGCAAGCAGGGTTGTGTCATCTGCATTATGCAGGTATTGATGACTCTTCCACCAATCCTGATGCCACATTCCTGTTTGTATAGCCCAGTGTCTAGGATGTTCTGTTCTGCATACAGATTGAAAAGGTATGGGGACAGAATACATCCCTGACGGAACCCTTTCTTGATTTTGAACCATGTAGTGTCTCCTTGTTCTGTTTTGATGACTACCTCTTGGTCCAAGCATAGGTTTTGCATTAGCACAATCAAATGTTGTGGGATTCCCATTCTCCTGAGTCAGCCATAGCTTGTTGTGATCCACACAGTCAAAAGCCTTTGCATAGTCAATGAAGCACAGATAGACATTCTTCTGGTATTCTTTGCTTTCTGACAAGATCCATCTAACATTAGCTATAATATCCCTAGTACCACGACCACTTCAAAATCCAGCCTGAACATCTGGCAGTTCTCTGTTGACATATTGTTCCAAACGTTTTTGGATAATTTTTAGCAGAATCTTGCCTGCATGTGATATTAATGATATTGTTTGATAATTTCTGCACTCTGTTGGCTCACCTTTCTTTGGAATGGGGACAAATATAGATCTCTTCCAGTCAGTCAGCCAGCTTTCTTTCTGTCCTCCAAATTTCTTGGCACAACTTAGTGAGCACATCCAGGGCAGTGTCTGTTTGTTGAAACATGTCAATTGGTATGCCGTCAACTCCTGGAGCCTTGTTTTTTGCCAATTTCTTCAGAGCAATTTGAACTTCCTCCTTCATTACCATAGGTTCTTGCTCATATGAATATCATGAAATTCTTCTGTGTCAGCCAGTTTCTTCTGATACAGTAACTCTGTGTACTCCTTCCATCTTCTCTTGATACTTCCTTGATCATTTAATATTCTACCCAAAGTATCCTTAACTATTGCCACCCGTGGCTTGAATTTGTTTTTCACTTCTTTCAGCTTAAGAAACACTGAGCGAGTTGGGCCTTTTTTTATTTTCTGACTCCAGCTTTCCGCACATTTCATTATAGTATCTGCTTTGTCGTCCCGGGCTGCCTTTTGAAATTTTCTGTTCATCTCTTTGAATTCTTGGTTTCTTCCTTTAGCTTTGGCTTCTCAGCACTCTAATGCAATATTCAGAGTTTCATCTGACATCCATCTTGGTCTTGTCTTCTTTTTCAGCCTTTGTAATGATCTTTTGCATTCTTCATGGATGTTTTTCTTGATATCCTCCCAGAGCTCATTTGATCTACGCTCATTGGTGCTCAAGGCCTCAAATCTCTTCCTGAGATGGTTTTGAAATGCGAGTGGGACAGACTTAAGGTCAAATTTTGGTTCCTGTGGACTTGATGCAAAACAGAACCAAAAGCCAACTGTTGGCGAATTGATACCTATGCATGCTAATCCCGTGTGAGTAGAACTGTGCTCCATTGAGCTTTCTGTGGCCGGTGGCTTGTTTTGGTTTTGGAAGTAAAGTGCCAATTACTTCTTTCAAGATACTCTGGATAGAGTTGAACTTCTAATCCTTCAATTAGCATCCACACATTTTAACTGTTTGTACTACCCAATGATCTTGCAGTGAAGATTGCTGGTGCTGTTAGGAGCCATTGAGTCAAGTATACAGCTCATAGCAACCCTATGAACAACAGATCTGAACCTCGTCCTATTCTGTGTCATCTTCACAATCTCTGATACACTCAAGCTCATTGCTGCAGTCACTGTTTCAATCCACCTGGTTGAAGATCTTCCTCTGTTTTGTCATCCTACTACCCTTCCAAGCATGATATCCCTCTCCAAACTTCTCCTAGCAACAAGCCCATAGTATGTGAGATGAAGCTTCACCATCCTTGCCTCCAAGGAGCACTCTGGCTCCACCTTCTCCAAGACACACCTATTTGTTCTTTTGGAAGTCCATGAGATGTTCAGTACTCTTCTCCAACACCACAGCTCAACGGCATCAGTGCTTCTGTCATCCTTATTCATGCAGTGATGATTAAGGTGAGGTATTCAGAACCATGCAACTATATTAAGCATAGAAAAGCCTCAGGCATGAGTTTGAGGGATGGGAGAATGTAAAGGGTGGAAGTGGATTTCTGTCAACCATTTTTTTTTCATGCTCCAAGCCCTAGTCCTACAGCTTTTCTTGTTCTCTCTCCCATGATCACTAGGATGGAAGCTTCAGAAGAGAAACATGAAATGTTTTCTTTACCAAAGACACTGAGCATTGGGAACAATGCCTGGCCCTCAGTACGCCCTCAGCAACATCCTGTTGAGTGAATGAAATACAGAATCTCTGCAATCTAGGTTTTCATCTCTTTCATAGAAGAGACAAGTGATGCTCAGAGAAGGAGAATCATTTTCCTAAGGTTCTCCAGCAAATGGGAGTCAAAACTTGAACCTTCACTACTAATTAACTCTGTAACCAGTTCCATTCTTACACAAGGTGTTATATAAAGATTTTGTCTCGTATTCCCATCCCTACATACCTCTTTGAGCCTTCTTCACTTACAACACGGTGCCAAGAATCACGTCTTGGCATTTTTTCCCTCTTGATACTCAGCATAGTATTCACCAATATTATCTCATTCATCCCTTCTTAAAAATAGATGTATGTCTTTTGTGCCTTTTCTTGGAGGTGTTATGTGGCAATAGGCACAAATAGACAGATAAAGAGTGAATGGTGGGCTAAAAGAACTACACACCCAGATTCTCCATAATTAAGAATTAAACACTCTTGCACTAACGCACCAATGGTCTAGAGACTAAGGTGAACCTGATCCAGGCCTTTGAAATTACATTCCATGCATCAGAGAACTGGACAATGACTAAGGATGACAGAAGAATTGATGCTTTTGAGTTGTGGTGCTTGAGAAGAGTACTTGAACATACCATGGACTGCCAAGAGAACAAATAAGTCTGTGGTGGAGAGGGAGAAACCAAGTTGCTCTTTGGAGGCAAGGATTTTGAAGTTCCATCTCCCATACTTTGGGCATGTTACAAGAAGGGACCAGTCCTTGGAGAAGGACATCATGCTTTGAAGGGTGGAGGGACAGCACCAGAGAGGGAGACCCTGGATGAGATGGATTGATGCAGTAACTGGGGTAATAAGGATAGATATGTTGGAGGATAGATATGTTGGCTCAGAATAGGGTGGAGTTCAGAGCAACTGTGCATTTGGTTACTATGACATGGAAGTGACTCAATGGCACATAATAATAACAACAACATTAAGATACACATCTTATGTGTGCAATTCTGATACACTGTTGACTATTTGCATTTGTCTATTTCTTAGACTCTCCCTTCTCTCTCTTCTCTTCTTTCTACCATTCTATATCTTTCTTTCCTCCTCATATCCAAGTTAGCCAGGGGCTTATGTCTCTTAGACTAGAAGGAATTCTATTCTCAATTCCGATTTCCTCAGCTTTGACATGACCTCTTCTCTGTGTCAGGGCTACACGAGGGCCATAACACATACTATTTCCATCACTCTTGCTCATGACTCATTTACTTCTAACTATAAATATTCTGGGCCTGGCTTCTATAAATGAAGTCAAGTATTCTTTCGAGTGACCTTTCCTTTTTGTTTCATCTCAAAATTTCTTGAAAGAATATTCCCTAGCTAGCTTTGACGTCCCATGTAATCTAGTTTCCGTTCCCACTAACTTCCTGGAATTGCTCCCTCTAAGACATTCTGGTGACTTTTAAAAATATATACATTTACTTGCATGCATTGTCTTCCATACTTTGAGATTTTTTTTAATCTTAATTGAATTTTCATTTCACTGGAGCACATGCTTAAGTAATACCTCAGAAAGGTTATATTAAAGGTATAGAGTTCCCTTGATAGCACAATCGTTTCAATCACTTGCTATGCACTGAAAGTTGGACAGTGACTAAGGATGACAGAAGAAAAGCTGATGCCTTTGAGTTGCGTTGTTGGAGAAGGATGACTGAATAGCCCATGAACTATCAGAAGAACACACACATGTCTTGGAGAAGTGCAATCCTTAGAAGCAACAATGGTGAAACTTCATCTCACATACTGTGGACATGCTCTCAGGAGGGACCAGTCCTTGGAAAAAGCCATCATCCTGGGGAAGTTGGAAGGTCAGCAAAGGAAAGGAAGAGCTTCAATAAGACGGACAGATACAGTGACTGTAACAATGGGGTTAAGTGTGTTAGAGATGATGAAAATGTCCCAGCATAAGGCAAGGTTGAGATCCATTGTTTATGGGGCTGCTGTGACTTGATGGCAACTAACAATGATAGGAAAGGCATCATGGCTGAGCATGGACATCCTTCACCAAGCACGTTTCTCTCACTAGCTTGAGAACATAGTTCCACTGTCATTCATGCTACAGATGAACAGTCTGGGGCAGTCTGCTTCTTTGTCCTTTGTGAGTGTCCTGTAACTTCTCCTTCTCTGACAACTTTTAAAAATCTTCTCTATATTCTGCAGTTCAGAATTGCAACTAGAATGTGTCTCTCTGTTTTTTTTCTCTCTAAGACTTCAGGAGCCCCCTTGAGCAGGCGACACTGGTTTTTCTCTAACTCAGGGGCATTTTTCTTCTATTAACTTCCTCATTGCCATTGAATCAGAGTGACTCACAGCTGACCCTCCAGCAGGTTTTTGTAGGCTGTACATCTCATGGAAGGAGACTGCCTGTTTCTTCTCCCTTGGAGCTGCTGGTGGATTTGAACCGCTGGCCTCACAGCACAGCTCTCTATAGACTATACCACCAGAACTTCATTTACATCACTTCTCATCCAGCTAATGCTAATTTTCATCCAGTTAATCCTCTTTTTCTTATTCTGTACATCTACTTGTCAATTATCTCTACAATTGACATTTTACATATTGCTGTTGTTGTTGTTGTTGTTGTTGGTGGTGGTGTTATGTGTCGTTGAGTCGCTAGTGACTCATAGCAACCCTATGTACAAGAGCCCTAAACCCTGCTCTGTTCTGTGCCAACTTCATTTTCTCCAACATACCTATTCCCATTACCCCAATCACTGAATCGATCCATCTCATTGACAGTCTTCGTCTCCTGAGCTGTCCCTCTACCCTCCCAAACGTGATGTCCCTCTCCAAAGATTGGTCCCTCCTTGCAACATGCCCTAAGTATGTCAGACAAAGCTTCAGAATCCTTGACTCCAAGGACAAACCTGTTTGTTCTCCTAGCAGTCCATGGTATATTCAACACTCTTCTCAAGCACCACTGCTCAAAGGAAACAATTCTCTACCATCCCTAATCACTGTCTAGCTCCCTGATGCATAGCATGCTACTGAAAAGACTATAGTCCAGATCAGACACACCTTAGTCTCCAGTCTGATGTTGTTGCTCTTCGTTACTCTGGAGAGGTACCTCATAGCTGACTTTCCCAATGCAATTTGTCTCTTTATTTTCTGCCTGCTAGTACCAAGATTGTTGACTCTGGAGCCAGGCAAACTAAAACTGTTAACTATCTCAATCTTGTCATCATCCGTGCTTATGCTGCCAATTGGCCCAGTGGTGAGAATCTTTGTTTCCTTGATGTTGAGCTTCAATCATACACACACATCTTTTATTTTGGGGTTTTTTTTTTGTGCCACTGAATTGGAACTGACTCATAGTTGACCCTCCAGTGGGTTTTCAGAGGCAGTAAATCACATGGGACATAGTCTGAACATACAGCAATGGGCTTGGGTATGTCAGAAGTTACAAGAATGTTCATAGGGTTACTGTAAGTAGTTCTTGACTTGACAGTGCCAAACAAGAACAAGTCTCTATCTTATCATTGAGTCATGAAGAAAGGGAAATACTGCATGTGGTGGCTAAAGTTGTATATCAACTTGGCTAGGCCATGAAGCTTAGGGGCCTGACAGTTATGTAATGATGTAATCATCTTTCATTTTGTTATCTGATCTGATCACCATTCATTTTTCACTCAACACTGATTTTCATATAATGGCCTGGGCATTGGAATGTCTGTCAGTTAAATGAGGAATGGGTGTATCAGTTCACTGGGGATAAGGCAGCAAATCATCACAAGCCTAAAACAACAGAAGTTATTTTTATAGCTTATAAAACTCTTTTCTAGTTCCTGAGGCCAGACGTCTGAATTCAAGGTGCCAGCGGAGTTGGTTCCTTGTGGATGCTCTGGGAGAGAACCTATTCCATACTATTCTCATGGTTTGTAGAGTTGTACAGAAGTTGTCACTTTTCCTCTGTCTTTAAAAGATATCTCTTCTACATCTGTATTACTTATAAAGACACCATCTTTAAACTTAGAGCCCACTCAACGACTCGACGGCATATAACAACAACAACAACAACAACTCCAGTATGATCTCCTACCAAAATCTTTATGTTACTTACATCTGTAAAGATCATTTTTCTAAATAATGTCATATTGTGAGGTTCTGAGTGGACATCTCATTGAGGTCATTATTGAGCTCACCACACCTTCCAAAGTTTCTATCATTTGTATATAGTTTTTATGAGTTTGTGCTAAAATCCTCTTATCATTTTACTTATGATTTCCTTTTATTTTCACTTCTGCTAAGTTAACTGAAATAGCTCAACAGCAGCTTCCTTCTGGGAAAATGCCATGCCCTTTCTCCTTCTCGCTGGCCTCCCTGGATTCTTTTATTTTTCTTTTCTTTGAATTGTCTCATATACAGTCTATGGTGAAAACATGCTTCATCCATGCTTTCAGATCCTTTCTCTGTCTCCCTGGCTGGAATCATTCTTTTCCTCTTTCTACCCTTTAAAACAGAGTTAATTTCCAAATTTCTACCCAACTCTCTTCTTTTATTTATGTTTTAATTCCTTTTTTTTTTTTAGTCCTCATCTGATTTCTCAGGTTCAGTTACCAGAATTTTGATGATGATTCTGCCTTTATCCTGTCCTATTTCCTGAATTCTAGACAATCTAAATAACCAATTATCTTTTGCTCTAATGTGGGTACCCCAAAAGCACTTCAAACGCATGTTCAAACAGGTCTTGCTCTCCTGCTGTACAATTCACCCTATTTCATCCTATTGTGCCCTCAGCTGGAAAAGTGAACTGTATACAGTGCATCAGAACAAGGCTGGGGAAGATTCATTAATGTCAGTTGGGCCATCAAGGATTGCTTTGCTATCTTCAATTACTTTACTCTTCTAGGCAAAGCTAGCACACTTCTCACACTTCTGTCTTCCTACTCTAGACCCTTAGTTATGATGATCTTGATTTGTATTTCATCAACAAAATTGGAAACAATCCACAGAGAATTGTCAAAGCTCCCACTGCACCATCGACTCATCTTCTATATCTACTCTCTCCTCTCCCTCCTATTCTTTTGTATGCACTCTGTGCTCTGGTCTAGAAGAAAGTCCTTATCATGATGCCCTAGATATCACCCCTCTTACTGAGTTCTAGAAGGCTGCTCCATCAATTTATCTTCTCTCTTCTGTATAAGTATTTCATTTTCTCTTGATCTTTTCCATCATACTATTTTTCCCTAAGAAATAAAAAATTTTTCTTTGATTCTATATATTTCTCATTATCACCCTCAATTTTTGTTCATCTTTATAACAAAACATTTATACTACTGAATTCTGCTTTCTTGTGTCAATTATCTTTTGAACTCACTCCCTTAAAGTATTTTTCCCACTTCTTCACTCATGACAGCTCTTTTCAAGGTCATCAGTGACCTTCATGTGTTAAAATATAATGGCCAAATGTGGACTGGCAAATTATTGCCAACTACAAAAAGAATCTTAACAAGATGGTTTGACACTGTGGCTATAACAATGGGCTCAGACATAGCAGTAATTGTGAGACAGGGGCAGTGTTTTGTTCTGTTATACATAAGGTGACTATGAACTGGAACCAACTGAATGACACCTAAAAACAAGAAGTAATTTAAAAGAAGACTTTGTGCTCTGACATTTTGGAACTAGAAGTTAAAAATCAACATGTTGGCAAGAGAAGAGTCTCGTAAAGTTCTAGGGAAGAATTCTTCCTTACACCTCCTTAGTTTCTGAAGGTTATTGACAATCTTTATTGTTCCTTGACTTGTAGAGTCATTATTCCATTCTCTGCTTCAGTTATAAGATAGTATTCTCCCTCTTTGTATATGTTCAAATTTCCCCTCATCTTAAAAGAACATCAGTCATATTAGATTTTAGGGCACATCTGTGTCCCCCATTCCCTCATGTTAACTTGATCACATCCAAAAAATCCTGTTTATAAACAAGATCACATTCACAGATACCAAGGGTTAGCACTTGAGCTTGCAGCAACCCCCATAATTCAGTCCACAAAACCCATAATCAGTGTACATGACTGATCATATCAAATATTCCACTAAAAGATTAGCAATGTTCTTTGTTCCATGTCTAAGCACATGGACTGTCTAACAAGCTGCATGTTTTACAAAGTGCTGATTACATATGATCCTGTGTGGTATCCATTCTTGCCCACACACATACACACACACACACACACACAAAATGGCATTCATTACCACGTTTGAGCTAGAGATTGACCATTCTCCTAACCACTCTGAGCTCATCTTCTACCCCACCCTCTTACTCTCTGCTCCACATTTTGCTCCTTAAACACACCAATGATGCTTCCATCTCAGGGCCTTTGCACTTGGTTTTCCTTTGGTCTGGAAACTCTTATTCTAAATAGTCACATGGTCCTCTCACATTCTCTTTATCCAGCGCTATCTATGTTTAACTGTTACCTTATCAGAGAGCCCTGCTCCTCTATGTAACATAACAGTTGGAATAAAGCTTATCTCTATTTTTCACAGTCAAACGTAAAGCATTGGAGAAGACATTTAGCAGTGAGTTGCTGTTTGGAGGACAAGAGGTCTCTATGGAACATGAGGAGCAGAACGGTTCCATTCAGAAAGAATGACATTTCCATGAGGTTGGGATTAAGTGTCTAGAGAGTAGCTTTAGCCCAGAAAGATGAGACAAACCTTGTTAGGACATCTGAAAAGGCCATCCCGGCTACCAAATAAGGTGAAGAAAGGGTCCGCCGGTGAAAAACAGAACTCTGCTAGGAACTGCTCTCATTCTTTTGGTCCCTGAGCACAGCTCTGGGCCACAAGGGTGAAGAAAGCAGGGCCAGAAGGTCAAGAAATGTTCCAGATGTTGGTACTACATTCTTTCTTTTTGTGGGAGGAGGGAAACAAGAAAAAGGGGGACAAAGGCAGTCCTAAAAATGGTTTAAAAAACTGTGAGCACAGAGGATGGAGAGTGAAGCTTTGTCATTGTGGCTGTGAGGTGCTCTCAAGTTGACTCCAATCATAATGACCTTATGAGCAACACAACAAAATCTTACCCAATCTAGTACCATCCTCATAACGCTGCTGTTGTTGTTATGTGCCATCGAGTCTCCTGTAACTCACAGCAACTATATTTATACTGACTCTGAACCCTGCCCTATTCTGAGCCAATCTCATGATCTTCGACATATCTAATCCCATTTCTCCAATCACTGAGTCAATCAATCTCATCCTGGGCCTTCTTTCCTGTGCTGTCCCTCCACCCTTCCAAAAATGATGTCCTTCTCCAAGGACTGGTCCTTCCTGGTCATGTGCTCAAAATATGTCGGATGGAGCTTCAGAATCCTTGCCTCTCCTCTCTCAGGGAGGAGTGATAGGGAATGGCAAGGGACACACTGACAGAGGAGATTAATCAGAACTGGCTTTGACAAGCACTGTGGCAAT
>NW_006399961.1:544931-546286 GCF_000299155.1 Elephantulus edwardii | reverse complement strand
ACGCTCAATAAAGCAATACTTAACCAAAAAAATTACAATGACACAGGGACCTGGAAGATGGGGTCATGGCGGGCATAATTCAATGAGGATTAATTTTATAAAACGTAATGTATGGGAATGAGTGTGTAAACCACAATGTGAATGAAGGAAAGTGTGAAGCACAATGTATATGTAGTTAGTATGCAAATTAATATTAAAAAAATATACACATAATAGGAAAAAATGTACATATATAGAGTGGTGACAACTACAGACTGGAGTGTATCTGTGGTTGTATCGAGGGTCTAGGGCCGGGCGATGCTTCATTCTGCTGTACCTGGAGTCACCATGGTTTGGAATTGACTCAGTGGCAAATAACAACAACAATATAGCCATGTCACAGGGCTAGTGCTATGAGGAAGAAATGTAGGTATAGAACTCGTACCTGTTACAGCAAACATGTGGCAGGAACAAGCATCTGTGATGGTTAGGAGTGGTAGTGGTTATTCTTTCTTTCTACAAACTTTCTTTTAATGAATTCACATTATGTTTTGTGATTTTTTTATTTTATTATTTTTGTGTGTGTACCGTCAAATCAGATCTGACTGGTACAGGAGGAGATTGTCCCTCCTTCCGCGGCAGAGCATCTGGTGGATTCGAACCGTGCACCTTGGGGATTGTAGTTGCAGCTCCTTTCCACTAGGCCACCTCAACAAACTTTTAAAAATTCTATAAAGCACTGGAATGACAAACAGTTGAGTTACCATCCTGAGATCCAGCTGGAAGTGCTAACTTACCTCGGCCAATAAGGCAGAATAACTGGGAAGACCCCACTTCTAGGGTTTTCTTTCTTCCTCATTGCTCCCTTGTCTTTGTGAGACCTTTTTTTGTGCCTTTCATAAGACCCCCTACTCTGTACCCCTTTTATTGTTATTAGAAGCCATCCAATCGAGGACGGCCCATAGTGATCCTATGACCAACAGATCTGGACCCCATTCTATACTGTACCGTCGGCATCATCTCTGACACACTTGAGCCCATTGCTGCAGTCACTCTGTCAATCCATCGAGTTGAGGATACTCCTCTCTTTTTTTCAAGCCTCCGCCTTCCCAAGCATGAGGTGCCCCTTCCAGAATATAACTAGGTAGAGCTTAAGGGCACAGGTCTTTGAGCAGAACTATTTGAGTTTGAATCCTGATGGGCTGTGTGGCCTTGAGCAAGTTACCTAATTTGTCTGGGCTTCAGCTCCCTCACTCCTGAAAATCTGGGATTATGATGGCATGTTTACTCAGTAGAGTTGGGCTGAGGCTTAACAAGATAAAAAAGAAATTATAATCTATAAATAGTGTCTGTCCCATGTTGTTGTTGTTGTTGTT
>NW_006399961.1:533022-544831 GCF_000299155.1 Elephantulus edwardii | reverse complement strand
ATAATAATAATAATAATAAAAGAATCCTTGCCTCCAAGGAGAAACTTGGTTTCAATCTCTCTCAGATTGACTTGGTTTTTTTTTTCCACTCGGAAGTCCATGGTACATTCAACACCCTTCTCAGCACTACAACTCAAAGGCATCAATCCTTCTTTTAGCATCTTTAGTTATTGTCCATTTCTCTGATGTATAGCAATTAATTGTGTAGACTAAGGCGTACATTAGGTGTACATTAGTCTCCAGACTGACATCGTTGCTCTTCAGTACTCCAGAGAGGTCGTAGTCTACGTCCTAGAGACGTCTAGATAGCAGACTTTCCTAGTGCAATTCATCTTTTGAATTTTTGACTGCTGGTGCCAAGAGTGTTGACTGTGGAACCAAGCAAGCTGAAGTTATTCACTATCTCAATCTCTTCTCTATCTATCACAAAGCTGCCAATTGGCCCAATGGTAAGCATTTTTGTTTTCTTAATGTTGAAGTTCAGTCCATATTGAAGACTACAGTCCTTGACCTTCTGCAGCAAATGCCTCATGTCCTTCTCAGTTTCAGCAAGCAAGGTTGTATCATCTGCATAACACAGGTTGTTGATGAGTTCTTTCCATTCTGACGCCACATTCCTCCTCCTAAAGTCCAGCCTCAAGAAGATCTGTTCTACATATAGATTGGAAAAGTACTGGAGATAGGCTGCATCCCTGACACACACCTTTTCTGATTCCGAAACATGTAGCGCATTCCTGCTCTGTTCTAACTACTGCTTCCTGGTCCAACCATAGGATTTGCGTGAGCACAATTAAGTATTCTGGGATCCCCATTCTTCTCAAGTTTAGCCACAATTTGTTGTGATCCACACAGTCAAGTGCCTTGCATAGACACTGAAACACAAGCAGAAATTTATCTAGTACTCTCTGCTTTCGGCAAAGGTTCATCTAACATTGGCTATGATGTCCCTAGTGCCATAGCTTCTTCAAAACCCAGCTTGCACACCTGGCAGTTCTCTGCTGATGTATTGTTCCAGTTGTTTTTAGATAATTTTCAGCAGGATCTTGTATCTAAACCATCATTGTAGTTACTATGTTAATTTGTTTATCCAATCACAATATACTTCCCAGGGACTACCTCTTTCTAGTAGTAGCATGCCCAAAGCATATAAGATGAAATCTCACCATGTAAGCATCTAAATACTCTAGCTGCACTTGTTTTAAGGTAAATTTATTTGTTCTTTTTTGCAATCCAGGTTATATTCAGTATTCTTTTCCTAGGAACTTAAAAAAAAGGCAGAATCAGAAGGTGAGAGTTCACCATTCTGTGCATGATTTTCTGTTCTTCTAGAACAAGCATCAGTGGCTTTTTCAGCTAAAGGGATACATGGTAAACTGAAAGACACTCTCTCAAAAGGTATATAAACCCCAATCCCTGGAACCAGTAAATGTAGCTTATTTGGAATAACAGTCTTAGATGTGATCAAATTAAAGATCTTTATTTTAGGGAGATTATCTTGCATGGATCTACAATTACCGCTCTCGGTACCAGTAATCAGGAAATATAAGAAGATACAATGTACTAGGGAAATCTATAATTAGAGACCTCTCCAAATTATTGAGGAGTAATGATGCAAGTTTGAGGACCAACATGTATCTGATTCAGGCCATAATCTTTCCAATTACTTGTTGCTATGCATCTGAAAGCTGGACAATGAATAAGGTTGACAGAAAAAGGATTGATGCCTTTGAGTTGTGGTGCTGGAGAAGAACACTGAACATCCCATGGATGGTCAAGAGAGGGTGCAGCCAGAGTGCTCTTTGGAGGCAAGTATGATGAGGCTTCACCTCACATACTTTGGGCATGCTGCTAGGAGAGGCTATTTCTTGGAGAAAGACATGATGCTAGGAAGGGTAGAGGGTTGGCAAAGGAGAGGAAGACCCTCAACTAGGTAGACTGACTGCTGCAATGGGCTCTTGTGTGTCAGGAAGTGTGAGGATGGCACAGGATAGAGCAGGGTTCAGCTCTTTTGTTCACAGGGTCGTTATAAGCCCTACTTGATTCAACAGCACCTAACAAAAATAACAATTCTGGATTACCCAAGTGGGCTTTAAGTGCAAGGAATACAGAACTTGTAATACAGAATTCCTGAATTTGTAATACAGAGAGAAAACCAGACTGTAGGCTAAGAGACTGCAAGATGCAACCACAAGCTGCTGGGAAAGCTGAGAAAAACCACCAGAAGCTGGAAAAGACAAGGTACAGATTCTCCATTAGAGCCGTCAGAGGGAGTGTGACCATATCATACATTTAATTCAGCCCCAGTGACACTGATTTTAGACACAAAACCCTGCCCAACTCCGTACCATCCTCACAATCTTAGTTGTGTCTAAATGTGTTGCTGTAGTTACTATGTCTATTTGTTCATTCAATCACGGCATACTTCCCAAGGGACTAGATCTTTCTGGTAGCATGTACAAAGCATGGGGGAGGGAGATCTTCAGAATAGCAATGTGTTACTGTTGTTGCAAGGCAAGAGTCTGAAAACTTGTTACAGCAGCTACACAAACCTAATACCAGAGAGTCAGCATTTTAGCCTTAGAGAGCTGTTGGTCTCTGCGGCAATGGCATCTCTTGATGTTTATAATATTATTTGTTACCTAGGATGTTTTTGTGATATTGTGTGAACACTATATTTTATCCTTATGACACAAATATGAGCAAATCATTAGCAGTAGCATTTACTGTTTTTCCATCTTTGTGTTAATAACCTTTAGTTTCACTTCCAAATGGCTTTTCTCCTTTACTTGCCACCAATGATATCACTAGTACTGGTTTTGCTGTACTGCACTTCATGGGAGTAATTTTGGAAAAATATTAAACAGATATCACACTACAACATTCAAGAAATTGGATGTTGCTTGTGTTTTGTAGAAAACACTGTTATAAGGGCTTTGTTTTGGTGGTTGTTGTGTTTTCTTGTTTGGGGGTTTTTTGGTCAGGAAGAAAGTTGACATTAAAATCATGATAGAAAGTTCCGTACCTAAGCCAGTTGTTGTTGTTGTGTACCATGAGTTGGATCTGACAGATAGCAGACCCTCTAGCAGGTTTTCAGTGGCAGGTAATCTCATGGGAGGAGATTGCCCATCATTCTCGCATGGAGCAACTGGTGGATTTGAATTGCATGCTTCAGAACTGCAGTGCAGTTTCTTACCACTAGAACACCAGAGATCCCTAAGCCAGTAGCATAGGTATTTATTGTGATGATCAAGACATGTTATGTCCATTATAAGCCTGGCAGTACAATTGCTTTGTGCTCAGAGGACATGAGATGTACGTATTGTATGCAAGAAGCTGCTGCATTGGCTACATCAAGTTAGATCTGTTTTATCCCTTTCTCTGTTTGAGATTTCTGAATTCCATTATAATCTTGGGGCACCATGAATATATATGTGACCAGACATGCCTGAATGGACATCATGTGGTGCATGACTTAACTCCGCAACAGTCTTGCAAAAGATAATATGCAGACAGATAGATGTAGCCATGAACCAGCAAAACTGAAGCATGTGTGCCCTGTCTACAGAGGTCAGCATTTACTCAGCTTCAGCAAACTGTTGTTCGATGGGATTGAGAGATGAAGCAGTCAGTTCTTCCCATTTCTCAAGAGAAGCTGGGGTTTCAAGTATTTCTGAGAAATCATCTATTATTCATTGTTGGTAGCTAGTTTGAATTTTACTAAATACTGTGAAGGCCAACTAAAGATGCATTTGTTAGACAACATCAGTCCATGTGGTACCAATTTGCACCCTTCATTCTATTGTGTGCCAGACCCTTAGGCTGAGCATTGAGGACACAGTGTCTGCCTTCAAGGAATTCAGAGTTGGGTGAGGGACACAGACACTCTGAGTGCTGTGAAGTAATGCAGACTTCAGCAGAATTGGGTAGAAAATACACAAGGAGAAGCGGCCACTTCTACCTGAAAGGGATGAAGTGAAAGAATGAGGAAAACTGATGTTCGAAGAGAGTCTTGCAAGATGATGAAGTTTGGGTAGGGCTCGTGGCAGAAGGAACATCAGGATCAAAGGAAAGGAGATCTGAGGAAGCTGGATGTGTGCGAGGAACAAGAACTCCCGTCTGCAGATCACTGGGGAGGAAGGAAGAGAATGACTGTGTGATGGACATAGGGGGAGGGGAAAGAAGGTCTTAATGGCCTGAATGGATCCTGGGCTAGTCCTGAGGGCTTAGAGCTGGGCTCCCTCATGCTGTGTGCGGAGAATGTTCTGAAAGGGGATGGTTTGGAGATAGACTAGCAAGGAGGCATTGTAACAACTCAGGCAAGAGCTGTGAAGAGCTGTAGGTCTCCCTCTCCTCTGCTTCAACTTTTGCACTTAAATGAGTTTTTAAGAAAGTTGACAGTGGTCTATGGAAAGTCACCCATTCAATAAATTCTCACCTGTGGTTCCCCTTAGACCCAGGTGTGGATAAGACAAACCTTTATTCTGAAGGGACTCACCATCTTCCTTATTGGGCTCATCTGGATTCAAACACCTGTGATCAAAGGAGAGGGATCCTATCTTTCCCACCCCACCTTCTATAGTCACAAAGTATTGACTAGGCATGGTGCGGGAGGGACCTACTTGGTGGGAGAGGCCAAGGCAGCCCTTGACTTTCATTTGAGAACAAGGAGCAAAGACCCACTTTATCTTAGCACATCATCACATTCACTTGCTTATTGCCAAAGCCACAAGGATGATCCCTGGGAATGGACAACTATGGTAGGATTGATTCTGCAACACTCAGATAAACTCATTGGCCTTATTCTGGAGATGTATTGCATTGGGAAAGTCTGCTGTCAGGGATATTTCAAAAGTCCTGAAGAGCAATGATGTCAGTTTAAAGACTAAGGTGCACCTGATGAAAACCATCATCTTTCCAATCACCTGGTGTGCATCTGAGAGCTGGACAATGAATAAAGATGACAGGAGAAGAATCAATGCCTTTGAGTTTTGGTATTGGAGAAGAGTACTGAATATACCATGGACTTCCAAAAGAACAAACAGGTATGTCTCAGCAAAAATACAACCAGAGTTCTCCTTGGAAGCAAGGATGAAAGTTTTGTCTCACATACTTTGGGCATGTTGTCAGGAGAAGCTATTTCTTAGAGAGGGACATTATGCTTAGTCAGCAAAAGAGAAGGCAAGACGGATTGATACAGTGACTGGAACAATGGGCTCACGTGTATCAGTGGTGATAAGGATGGCACAGGATAGGAAAGGGTTCAGATCCATTGTTTATAGAGTCAATATCACTTGTGCTTGACTTGAAGACACTTAACAATATCAACAAGGTACCATGGTGGTACAAAGCTTTCTACCGCAATGAAATTATGCTGTGTGATACTGTATTGTGAATACATGGCATTACGCATAAGCCATTGGACTGTAGGGAGCTCTGGTAGCCTAGTGGTAAGAAATTGTGCTGACAACCCAAAGGCACATGGTTCAAATCCACCAGCTGCTCCACAGGAGAAAGATGGGGTATCTCCTCTCTTGCAATTAACTGCCTCTGAAGAACCTGATGGAAGGTCAGGTGTGAGTCAGTTCTGACTTAAAGATACACAACAGCTACAACTACACTGGACTGTACCACACAAAGAGTGAGCCCTATTATCGACTAGGGATTTTAGTTCAAAATTGTATAAGTAGTGGTAAGAAACTGCACTGCAATCCTGAGAGCATGCAGTTCAAATCCATCAGCTGCACCATAGGAAAAGGATGGACAATCTCCTTTCATGCAATTAACTGCCTCTGAAAACCTATTGGTTGATGACTCACAACACACAACATCAACTGTAACAAAGACACCACAGGAATGCAATGTGTTACTAACAGGAGACACCGTGGGCATGGGGAGAGGGAGAAGAGGGTACACACACTGTTCTTTCTGCACGGTTTTCCTGTGAAACTAAAATTGCTTTTGGAAAAAAAACATGTATTAAAAACAAAGTTCCTGGGGATACCACCTAAAACTAATCTTGTGTAACCCCTCCCCCATAGCTTTGTGAACACTGGTAAACACTAAGTTATTGTGATAGTGGGAGATGTACACTATAAGGAGTTATGCAAGGTTCCCTGCCAAAAGCAAAGTGCTTTTACCCCATCAAGCTCTGGCCACGCAAGAAACATTAGGGTTAATGGTTTGATAAATAGCATCTCAATGCCGGAAGTTTTATGGCAGGAAGCAGATAATTCTGGGCTGTTCATCCTAGCATCTTAGAAGCATTAATTTCTCAATTTTCGTGCCATCTGAGGGAGGGACAAGACCATACTTCTTTTCAATTTTCTAGACCAGCGCCCTTCTGTGATGTAAGACGGCATTTGTCAGCCATCTGCAGCCATCCAGACCCAAGAATGAAGCACATTCCCGTGGGAGATACACGCTCTTGGGCTAACGCTGGGTGGAGTGAATACCCCAGGGCTTGCACTTAACTGGGGCCTCACCCAAAATAGGCTACCAAGAAGTAAGCGAGAGAGGATGACATCATTTGAAAGATAAGCTTGAACATGCTTTTGTTAATTTATTCTAAAAAATGGAAATCATAAAAAAATTCCAGGACATTCACTATCAATAATAAACACTCCTAATAAATAGACACACCAATATATCAGGGTATTACTCACTTCCTCCATTAATTCACTGCCATTATTGCCCATTGCCAGCAACTGGAAACTGATCTTATAGACAAGAATGGAACAGCGCATGACTCCTAAGGCTGTAATCCAGCCACCCCAAACCAGTCATGGTTATAGATTCACTTACATCTTTTTAAGTTGTTTTGGTTTTTTTTTTTTAATTGTCAGTTGAGTAAAAGTTTACAAGGCATACTGGTTTTTCATTCAATAATTTTATTCACATGTTGTTTTGTAACATGGTAACAATCACACTGCAGTAACTGCAATGTTTACAAAGTCAGATCATTTACTTATTGCGTGTTTTTTGTCCCCTTCACTTACCTTAGTAAATGTCTATCAGTTTAAAGACTAAAGTAAGGTGCACCTGATCCAAGCTATTGTAATTAAAATGACTTGCAAAGCATTTTTGCAAGCTGGACAATGAATAAGGATGAGGGAAGAATGAGGCCTTTGAGGTGTGGTATTGAACAGGACTGAATATTCCCTGTGGACTGTCATTAGAACAAACAGATGTGTCCTGGAAAAGGTAATGCCAAGGTTGTTCCTTGGAGGCAGGCATCATGAAGCTTTGTTTCACACATTTTTGGCTTGTTGTGAGGAAGGACCAGACCTTAGAAAAGGACATCATACTTGGAAAGGTGAAGAGTCAGCAGAAGAGAGGGAGTCCCTGACATGATGGGTTGACACAGTGACTGCAGCAATGGGACCAAGTGTATTAGAGATTGTAGAGACAGTACAGGATAGGGCAGGGCTCAGAACCTTTGTTCACAGGGTCACTCTGAGTTGACAGCAACAGTATGTATTTACTCACTTTTATTCCCTTTTCCCTTCCATCCCTGGTAACTATCCAAGAATGATCCTCTATCCCGATAGCCTCTCTTTAGCTTTATATTATAGTGGTCTTATACAATGCTTAGCCTTTTGTAATTAAGCTCTGGTGGCCTAGTGGCAAGAAGCTGCACTGTACTCTTAAAGGCACGCGGTTCAAGGCCACCAGCCACTCCATGGAAGATGGATGGGCAGTTTCCTCCTGTGTGATTAGCTGCCTTTGAAAACGCACTGAAGGGCCAGCTATGGGTCAGTTCCAACTCCACAGTACACAACAACAATTTTGTCCTATAGGTTCACTCATGTTACACGATGTTTCAGAAATTCGTTATAATTCTTTAGTGTCGCGTAGTACTCCATTGTGTGATTATGCTGTCGTTTCTTTAACAATTTCTCAGGTGATGGACCTTTGAGTTGGTTCTATGTCTTTGTTAAGTCTTTATGGAAGCAGATCAACATGTCATTCTCTCATGAAGTGCCTGGAGGGTTCTAACCATTGGCTTCTCAGCTAGTTGTCAAGTGACTTATGACTGAGGCATCAGAATTCCTCTGTCATTCATTTGATTACAAATACTTGTTGTGTGCAGTAAAGCCAATTTCAATCTACAGCAACCACTATGGCTGGGTAGAACTGCCCCATGGGGTTTCTCAGGCTGTAATTATGTGAGCAGACAGCCAGGTCTTTCTTCCTGTGAAACAGCCGGTGGGTTAAAACCATATACAATTCAGTTAACATCTGAGTGCTCAATCATTGCTGAACCAGAGTTCTGCCACAAGATTTATAGACCACCTATTGTATGTTATGATATGGAGCTCTGGTGGCCTAGTACTAGGAAGCTGCGCTGTAATCCCAAAGGCACACAGTTTGAATCCACCAGCTGCCAGTTGCTCTGTGGGAGAAAGATGGCCAATCTCCTCCTATACGATTTACTGCTTCTGAAAAACCACTGGAGGGTCAGCTATGCCAGCTATGAGTTGGTTTACAACTTGAATGCACAACAACGAAAACAAGAACAAGAACAACAAAAGTATATGTCAAGGAGTCCCTGGCTGTTGCAACTGGTTAAGTATTTGACTACTAGCCAAAGAGCTAATGATTCAACCCCCCTCCGGAGGGAGGAAGGCCTGGTGGTGTGCCAGGTCACAGCCACAAAACCCCTATGGGACGCTTGGGGTCACTGTGAGTTGGAATGAGTTCAGTGGCAACTGGTTTGGTTTTCTGCGAGAGTCCAGACCCCATATACCTAGTTAGATCAATCATAAACTCACCAACATAATTTCAAGTGTGATGTGTGCCATTGTTTGGTGCTTGTTGGGTTGGTTAAGGCTCCGGGTAAGCTCCAGCACTGTCCCATCTGGGTTTTTTGGCTGCAGTCTTTATGGGACAGACCTTCAGGAATTCCTCCTATGGAGTCTCTTCAGAGGTTCAATGCCAGCTTTTGTACCAGGAACCAAGCACTTAGCCAGGCACTACTTGACCTAAGCTCCCTAGTGGTGTGTGCGGATGGATAGACGACATTGGCTTATCGTCCCTGAGGTCAGAGAAGGCTGCCGTGAGAGAATGACAGTGGCTGAGAATTGTGGGTGTGGAGACATGGAAGACGTCTCAGTCACTTTTCCTTAAGTTCCTTCATGACTGATGGTGTCACTGAGCCCCATTGCTTCCAGCCACACCACACAGACTCTCCACCAAACTCTCTGAAGTGGGCCTTGTCATTTCCGTTTCCCAGCAGAGGCAATTCAGGTGCAGAGTAGTCAAATGGTTTGTTCAAGAGCACTCAGCAGGCTAGGGGCAGAGGCCTGTGGGACTCTGAAGTCAGTGGTTCCTCCCAAGACACACATCACTTTCTCAGGAGATGCCTTAATAGGAATAGCAGGTGTCCCAGCTCCAGGGGCCTTTTGCAGGTAAAGCTGTAATGTTCCCTTGTTAGGTTGGTTTTATCCTCAGCATGCTTGGAAAGGTGAAGGGTTAGAGAAGAAAGAGATCCTAAGTGTGATGAACTGACGCAGTGAGTGCAACAATGGGTTTAAGGACAGCAGAGATTGTGAGGATGGCTCAGCATCGAGCAAGGTCCTGATATAGGGCCGCTATGAGTTGGGGGTCAATTCGATGGCACCTCCACAATCAACACTCGTGCCACCCACAGTCAGGAAATCAAAAGACTGATCGCATTAGGTAAATCCGCTGTCAGGAACCTTTCTAGAGTACTGAGAAGCAATGATGTCAGTCTAGAGACTAAGGTGTACCTGATCCAGGCCATGATCTCCACAATTATTTGCTATTCGTTAGAAAGCTGGACAAATAATGATGTCTTTGAGTTGTGGTGCTGCAGAAGAGTCTTGAACATCCCATGGACTGCCAAGAAAACAAATAGGTCTATCTTGGAGAGGGTGAAACCAAGTTTCTCCTTGGAGGCTAGAATTTTGAAACCCTTTCTTATATAATTTGGGCACATGGCCAGGAGGAACTGGTCCTTGGAGAAGGACATTATGCTCAGAAGGGTGAAGGGACAGTGCAGGAGAGGAAGACCCAGATGAGATGGAATGATACAGTAATTGGGACAATGGGGGTAGGTGTGTCAGAGTCAGTGAGACTGGCTTAGGACAGGAAAGGCTTCAGGGCTATTGTACATAGGATTGCTATTAGTTGCAGGCAACTTGCTGGCACATAACAACAACAACAACAACAACAACAACACAAAGAATACCACCACTTTCAGATCCACAGGCAAAAAGGCAATATACAATAAGTGTTTGATTAAACATTGTCATTAATTAATCAGTTAGTCGCCTATGACTCAATGGCATTTAACAACAACAACAACATAGAGTGAGATCAGTTGGCCTAGTGGACAGGAAGTGATGCTACCAAGCCAAAGCTGGGTGACTCTAATCCGTAGCCCCCAGGGCTGTTTTAATTGTTTTTGGCCAAAGATTCTTCTAGGTTATATAGCCCTGGTCTGTCCACTTGCTGTACAGAGGTAGCTCATGGTTGCTGTAAAGCTGAACACTAAGACACTGATGTGTCAATGCGATAATGGTCACCCATGGTGGACAGTGTTTGGTGGAGCTCCCTGATTAAAACAAGCTTGGAAGCAGGAGTGGCATCCACTTCCACAATAGCTTGTCTCCAGAAACCCTACGAACCTGGAGAAAGGATGAAAGTTATACAAGTGTTCAGGTCTTTCATTCATAGGGTCGCTATGAGTCTCCCATGACAATTTGTGCTATAAAGCAAAATGTATATGATGGTTGGATGGAAACCAATGACTCATAAACTTTCACACAAATAAAAAATAAATTCATGAATTTAAAAAAAAAATCCACTATGGATAATGCATATTGGGCACGTGCTCAAGCTCCTATTCTGCAAGGAGACAACGAAAGTGGAAAAGCAAGACAGGAAAGAGCCAAGTGGAGAGCTTGGACTATAGAATAAAGCACAGCAAAGCAAACGGATTGATCCCTAGGCACTGCTGAACGCAGTACAGAAGCTGCGTGCCTTGACTGATCCTCCAGATGCCTTCTGCCTTGAACTGTGTTCTTCTTTGCCTACCTGCCTGGTCCTGAATCAGGCAGCTATCAGGGCACCAGCGTGGGTTATACATCTCGTGTGGGCTGAGCTGAAATGTACTAGAATTTGGTGGGCTGCCGCTGGCCTTGGGAAGACCAAGAGGAAAATGAAATTAATATCTCCAGAATTTGTTCCCCAGAAGTAAAATTTCAGATGCTCCAACTGCTGGTGCCCGGGGCCGAACAAAACCTGAGAGCATCAGGCTGTAGACTGTTTGGTTTCTCCTCCACGTCTCTGCAGTTCTGGTATTTTCCACAGACATGTTTGCTGGGAGTTGCTGGCTGTGTACCCCGGAAATTTCTGTTCTCAGTGACACCCCTTGAATGCTTCACCACAAAGAACTTTGTAATCCACCAAGTATCTTGCAAATAGGAAGGATTAGACCTTGACCTCAAATATTTACTATTTTGGTTACTGGCTGAGAGCCTGTTTCACTGCCTGGTTGGAACCCTGGCTTCCTGACTTCTCCAGCTCTGAGCTGCTGAACTTCTTGTGCCTCATTTTCTCTATTCTTGAAACAGAGGGGCTCACATCTGTCACCATCCCTCTGCCAGTCTGTGGTACTGTGGTGGCTTGTGTTGTTGCTGTGATGCTGAAAGCTGTACGATTGAGATTTGAAACACCATCAGGCTCATCCATGTGTGGATGGATTTCAGCAAGGCTTCTAGACTAAAGCAGACCAGGAAGAAAGGTCCAGCTATCTAATGATGATAATTGTTGTTTTGTTGTTGTT
>NW_006399961.1:520667-529131 GCF_000299155.1 Elephantulus edwardii | reverse complement strand
AATCTCCTTCTGTGTGATTCACTGACTCTGAAAACCTGCTGGAGGGTCAGCTACAGGTCAGTTCCAACTCAAGGCTACAACAATCGTGATTATTATTGTTGTTGCTGATTGGTAGAGGGAGGATATGCTTTCTCAGAGTCCCACTGCCAAGTCCCCTTTTGAGGGCTTCTGACTTCATTGCCTGAAGTGTGTTTTCCTTTGCCTGGAGAGGCCTTCCTCAGGGTTCCTGGGAAGAGGAGTTAAGAGTTGTGCCTAAATGGGCAGAAGACCTTTCTTCTTTTTCCTTTTCATTCTCAAAACCATTTCCTTTCTGAACATAACAAACCATGAACAGCAATGAACTACATGCTACACACTAAATCTCTCCTTCAATTAAACCCTCTCTTTCTTGTCTTTCAAAGAGTTAGGCCTTCTCCCTTATCCAAACTATTTCTGCAGGAAAATTTTATAGCACGAAGGAAAATGAACGTGCTTGCAGATCTCAGAATGATTTTCTTTCTTGAAAATTGTGACTTGAGCGTAAGTTTACGGAGCAAACTGGCCTGTTCTGTAAACCAGTCATTCACATACATTTGGCTGTATGACTTTAATTCTAATCCCCAACATGTCGCCACACTCTTCTGGCTTCTTCTCTATGGTTCTCCTTGCCGTTAACCCTGCTACCCTGCCCCTTCTTGCCTTCTGAGGTCTATCCCTGAACAAATGCTCCCCTTGTGATAGCACATGGTTTGTTGTTCTAAGGAATTTAAATCTTCTTGGCATTATTGTCCACCTCGTGAGCTTATCTATTGTTTGGCTGAAAGTTGAACCATGAGAGTGAATTTTATTCCAGATTCAAAGAATGACTAGGGACCACTGTCTCAGAGTTTCCCTCAGTCCCTGTCAGACCAGTAACCCTGACAAGTTTCCATGTTTTTAGCCCACAGTGTCCAGGACCTTCTGTTACGGTCACTTTTTGTGTGGTCAGCCATGGCACTAACTCTTCTGCTTTTAGTGTCCCACAGATTGAGCTTCCCTTGATTGAGTCCTGTGGACTAATTGTTTCTATCTATCTTTTCCTTTTTCTTCCCTCTTCTTTGTCTCAAAGAAGGAAGATCCGAGAGTTGCACCTCAGATGGCTCTTTGCAAGATTTTGAGACCTCAGCACTCCTCTCCAAATGTGATGTGGAGCACTGTCTTGGTGGAGATATGCCAATTGACCTTGATGACCCTAGAGACCATGGTCCTGCGGCCCTAGGAGCAGCAACTTATTCCCAGAGGGTGTTTGGTTATGATTAAGAAATTCACAGAACTCTCTCCTCCATTGTCAGCCCTTATCATTCTAACGTAAGGAGTCTCTGGTTTGTGCAAATGGGTAAGGGTTCAATTACTAGTTGAAAGGTTGTCAGTTCAAACTCGCCCAGAGGTGCCTGGAATTCAGACTGGGTGATCTACTGTTAAAGGTCACAGCCTTGAAAACTTTCTGGAGCGTTCTGCTCTGACACACATGGGGCTGTCATAAATTGGAACAAACTCAATGGTAATAACAACGACAGCAAGACTTCATCACTGGGAATCTGGCTTCCTGTAGTCTACAAATCTGGGTCCTGCAGGGTGATCAGAAGTCTGCTAACAAGTAAAAACCGACAAAAGTCAGAGTATGTTCATGGCAGAAATCTGTCTGAGAAGTAAAATTCAAATATTTTTTCACTCCGAACAAGTGATAGAGAAGTGCTAAGACTCTACCCTGTGAAAAGCAGAACATTTGTAAGATTCAGGAAAAACAAGCCAGTCATGTGGAGTTCCACACAGATTTCACTGCACTTTGTGGTTGAGGGGGTCAGTGAATCCTCTCAAGGAACGGCGGGAGCAGTACTGCCATTCTTTTTACACAGGTAAAGAAACTGAAGAACCAGGGAGGCTAGGCCCTTGGCCACAGTTCACAGTGGAGATCAAACCACTGTCCTGTGGCATCCTTGGCACTCACATCAATGCCCTACGGCACAGCAGACACTCTACAGAGGCCCAGATTTTTGTTTCCTCCCTCAGTTTATATTAACGTGATGCCTGGTCTACGTGTTGATGATGCAATTTGAGGCTGTCATACAATCAAATACAAGCAGGAAAAAAACCCCAAACCCAAACCAACGAAACTTAGAGTTTCAGTCAGAGACAATAGGGAGTGGTGCGGACTGTGGTGAAATCTCTTCCCGTGCAAGATTTATGGCCTCTGAAAATCCACTGGAGAGTCAGCTGTGGGTTGGTTCCCACCTGACAGCCTCCAGCAACAGTGAGCCTATCCTGGGGAGCTGACCTTAGGACGTGCTGGTTTATGCCCTGGGAAAATGGCCACAGAGCTCTGGCTTTTCAGGAGAAGCTGGAAATCTAACTGAGTGGAAATCTGATTTACCTTAAAAGCTTGTGGGATAAAAATAAGTAAATAAAACAAAACTAAACTAGGATGGTGTTCAACCTAAAGACTAAGGCTAGACTAGGCTAAGTTTAACTTTACAGTTACCTGTTAAAAAAATTTTTTTTAACCCACTCTGATTTAAGAAATCACAGCGTTGCTGAATTTAGTGGACAGAGGGGTGGGGTGAAGGAATTAGGAAAGACCCAATGGGGACCTGAATAAATGGGGTAATAATGGAAATAGAGAAACAGTTATAAAATTAACAGGCTAATTAATTAATTAGCAGATTAATTTTATAAAACACAATGTATTGGAATGATTGTATGAAGTCCCAGTGGGCAGACTGTCTCTGAGTGTTCCCCTGCTCCATGATGGTTAGGAACACCCCGTCGAGTCCCAAATGAGACTGCCGCCCTCGCTGGCATCATGATCGCAGCCTGCAGGGGACCAGGGGCCTAGCCACACCCAGGCTCCTGACTGACAGAAACCATAAGATAATAAACGAGTGTTGTTCCAAGTCTGTACATTTGCAGTAATAGTGTCACACAGCAAAAACCATCAGCATCAACTGGGTTCTGACTCGCAGAGATCTTCCACTGGATTTCTGAGGCTTAATTTCTAAAAGGATATTGCTCATCTTTCTCCCTCAGAGTGACTGGGGGATTCGAACCCCAATTCTTTAGGTTAGCAATCTGATATACTACCTCTATCCTACCAAGGCTTCTGTCACGAAATGGTAGACAATGAATAAATTTTTCTTATTCTTGAGCATCATAAATACTAATACATAAACACATCACTTGTGTCTGTTGATCTTTGTGTCTTTTTAAAGAAGCTAAACATGCATGTACCTCTCAACAAACAAATGGATAGAAAAATTGTGGTGTATCAACACAATGGAATATTATGCAGCACTGAAGAGTGATGAACTTGTAAAACACTATGTAACATGGATGAGTCTGGAAGGCAAAATGCTGAGTGAAAGATATCAGTCATAAAAGGATAAATACTGCATAAGACCACTCTTCCAACAATAGGATGGCTATGGTGGCTGGCGGGGGAGATACTGAACACTGTACTGGAATATATGGAGGGAAGGAAATCTGAAAGGAATGGATAATTAGAAATTATATGTATGACAACCATCTGGGACAGGACAAGCATTACAAAGTGAATTGAGGGAGGGAAATGTGTATGTATAAATGAATGAAGACTAAGTTCTTTGTAGACTTTCACTAAATTCACAATTTAAATAATTAACTAAACAAGTCCACCTTCCCTTCTAATGATGGATAGTCCTTGTTTGACGTGAACTCTCCAGGTAAACTGCCTGGTACCAATATTACTGTGCCACCTTTAAGATCTGTGCCTTAGTTTCTTCTCTGTAAAATTGGGAGTGATAATAGGCACCTATTGTACCACACTGGATGAACGTTAAATCAACTGAGAGATGGTAATTCTTTCGCTGAGGCACTACAAGCCTGGGTCGCTTTATTGAGCTTTGACTTATTGTACTTTCCTGTTCCTGGCAGATAGTGGGTGCTTTGTAAACCAGAGGTTTGTGGAGACCCTTCAGAAGCAACGCTGATGGTGCCCTTAAGAGTTCCAACATCATGTCCTCATTTTGTTGTCTCTGTATTACATTTCGTCCATTCTCATTTTTCATAGAGCTTTTGGACACTTAATAAAAACTACCATATAGTATAAACTCAGCTTTTATATGCCCTGGGGAATCAAGGATCTCCGTGTGACTCACTTTTGTATCATGCTGGACAATGAATGAGAAAGACTGAAGACCCAATGCCTTTGAACTGTGTTCCTGGTGAAGAATATTGGATATATCAAGGACTGCCAAAAGAACAAACAGATCTGTCTTGGAACAAGTGCAGCCAGAGTGCTCCTTCAGAACAGGGGTGGCGAGACTTCATCTCACACACTTCTCAGGAGGGGCTAGTTTCTGGGAAAGGACATCATGCTTGGAAAAGGGGAGGCTAGCAAGAGAGAAGACGCTCAGTGAGATGGAACGGCACAGGGTCGGCAACAATGGGCTGAGCTAGGGCAGAGCTTTGCAGGATGGTGCAGGGACATGTAGGATTTTGTTCTTTGTACACAGGGTCACTGTAAATTGGGCCAACTCAATGGCACCTAATAACAAGAGAACAAATGCATTTATTCATACAAGAGTAGGATTGGACTTCCTCTCTGCACAAAATACTGGTCTGGGTGCAGCAATGCAGAAAAGTCCATATCTTATGCAATGGTCCCTTCTGGAGAATTACACTGCTGGGGTTGGGGTGTGATAAGCTGATGTAGGCAATCTCCACAGCGTTTCCATTTTTCCTCCTAATTCTCATCCCTGGGTAAATTTTCTCCATTAAAGAAGAGAAGGAAGAAGGAAAAAAACACACAAAGCTAGCAGGTGAAATCATAGGGTTTACTGTGGTTGGAGGGGGTCAGGAAGGACCAGGCAATACAACTCTATCTTGCAAAAAGTCATCTGGACAGGCCATGGGCCATCAGTGACAGGGCCTGAGAACCACATATCCAGATCCCTAGCACGGTACTGTTCTCAAGTTACAGACTGCGCTTTCTTCCTTGTGAGCCATTAGTGACCCTCCAAGCCAGCTGCTAGCCGTCCATCGCCTCTCCACACGCATCAGAGTAGAACCATGCTCCGCAGAGATTTCAAAGGCTGCTTTCTTAGAAGGAGATCACCAGACTTTTCTTGTAGGTTGAACTCTGACCTGCAAAGTTTTAGTCAGTGGCCGAGCATGTGAACCATTTCCAGCACCCAGTTTCTGCTGGTGTTAACTGCCGTTGAGTGGAGTGCGACACATAGCAACCCTACAAACACCGCCTCTGGACCGTGCCCAGTCCTGTGCCATCCTCATCATCACTGATGTCTGGAGCCCATTGCTGCAGCCACTGTGTCGATTCATCTCGTGGAGATTTCTCCTCTCTCTTGTTGGCCTTCTGCCTTTCCTAACACGATGCCCTTTTCCTTCTGGCAACCTGCCCAAAGTGTGAGATGAAGAAACACCATCCTTGCTTCTAAGGAGCGCTCTGGCTACACCTTCTCCAAGACATATCTGCTTGTACTTTAGGCACAAACCAGCTGCTTGCATCAATTCCTACTCAAGGTGACCTTACATATGTTAATGCAGAACCAGGCTCCATAAGGTTTTCAGTGGCTATCAGCTTTTGGAAGTCAATCACCAGGTCTTTCTTCTGCAGTACCTCTGGGTGGATTCAATCCACTAACCTTTTTAGTTAGTAGCCAAGCACTTCATCATGTAGGGTAGTGATAGCAAGGTCTAAATCATGCTGGATCTCAAAGTTGGAGGGGTTTGTACGCTGAGGTTCCTCTAGAGAGTTCTGAGCAGAATGTAATTGTTGTTGTTATGTGCCATCAAGTCGCCTATGACTCATAGAGACCCTGTGTACAATAGCTCTGAACTCTGCTCTATCCTGAGCTAGTCTCACTGTCTCCGACACACCTAACCCCATTACCCCAGTTACTGTGTTCTCTCCTGCACTGTCCCTCCACCCTTCCAAGCATGATGACCTTCTCTAGACACTGGTCCTGCTTAGCCATATGCCCAAAGTATGGGAGACAGAACTTTAAAATCCTTGCCTCCAAGGAACAGTCTGTTTTCACCCTCTCAAGGATAAACCTGCTAGTTCTCTTGGCAGTCCATGGTATGTTCAACTCCTTTCCAGCACCACAACACAAAGGCATTCTTATCCTGTCATCTTTGGTCATCGTCCAGCTCTCTGGGGCATAGAATATGATTTTTACTTGCACTCGATTAACATGTGTGAAATGTTTAAGAAAGGACTTAGAAACAGGTAGATATTTAATAAGGAAAGTTTTCTTATTGTTTATCCTTCTTAGGCATCAACACTAATCACCACAGACTTCCAGAAGGTGGTGGCTGGGCTTATCTTAGTCTTGGGGTCCTTTCCCTGAAATGCACCTGAAGGACAAGGAACAGAAGTGATTCCTGGACCTTTGATTGCCTCTCTCCTTCTTGTCCCCCAAAACCACATGCCAATCACCTCTGCCAGGCCAAGGGGCAGTCAGGGTAGCCTCACTGGGCCACCCTCCAGCTGGCTCCAGCTCCAGGCCTCCAATCCGCCTTCACATTGCTGTAAAAATGCAAAACATTCCAGCCATTTTAATTATTGGGCGTTGCATAAGCCAGCAACCAGTTCATACAAAGGAACAACAGACTAAAAAAAAAAAAAATTAAAAAAAATGGTTTTTCAGCATGTCTTCGCCTATCCCTCCCTCTCCCCCAGAAATCAGCTCTTAACTTCAGTCAAAGCCTTCAGAGGCCTGCGAGAGCACCCCAGGTCTGTAGAACCCCTTTTGAGAGCTTGTGCATGTGACATCCAGATCTTTTTCTACCTGAGGCAGAAGTAGTTCCAAGCTACCTTGAAGCAGTTTAGGAAGTAACCAGTCTTATTGTTTTTGGCATATTCAGAATATCATAGGCACTCCATATTATATGCACTGAGAACTTGCTTACAAAACAGAGTTCACTGTGAGGTGGGTCTGTTTGCACATGGAGTTAGGGGCCCTTTCAGTTCCTGGAACCCCAAAACGATCCCACCAGATAGTATTGCCAAGGTGACAGCCCCAAGTTCCATATTCTAGCATGCTTTGATGTGGAGAAAAATGACTGAAAATTTGCAAGGAAGCAAGAGAAACCTCCAGGTGTCCTAATTCTGACTTCTCAGTAGCACCTTAACGAATAAGAATAAGACAATCTAACAATTTATCCTCAACCTGCACGTGCCAAGTGCTGAGAAGAGACAATTCAATGGGACTTTGATAATGAGCTCAGTTTTTCTAAACAGAGAAAAATGACAAGGAAAGTGGCATTGCCCTTAGACTGGGATAACATCAAGTCAGAGATCGGACAGGAGGAAAGGTTACTCGATCAGAATGCTGACTAACAAGAACATCATTTTAACGATATTGTCATTGTTGTTGGATGTCATTGAGTAGTTTCCAGCTCTGTGTACAACAGAAGGCAATATTGCCTAGGCCTGCACCAACCTCAAAATAACAAACAACTATGCTTGAGTCATTTTTGTAGCCATTGTGTTAACCCATTTCCTTGAGGACAGACCTCCCTCCCTTTCACTGACCCACTCACTATTTTACTGAGCACAATTTCCTTCTCTAGGGCCTGTTCCCTCCTAAGAACAAGCCCCAGAGCACGTGCACTGAAGCATCACCAGTTCAACTTCTAAGAATCATTCGGGCTCTAGTTTCTCCAAGACCAGTTCGCTCATTCTTCTGACAGACCATGGTGCTCACTACTCTTTGCCAACACCATACTTCAAAGACATAAATCCTTATTCGCTGTTCAGCTTTCACATGTATGTGAAGAGATTGGGGTTTGGGGGGAGGGAAAATGCCACCAAGAATTGGGTCAATTCTTCTTCCTAAAAGGGACAATCTTGCTTTCCAACATTTTAAAGAGGTACTTTGCAGCAAGCACATTTGCCCAATGCTATGCGTTTGATTTCTTGACTGTTGCTTCCCTGAGCATTGACTGTGCATCCAAGCAAAAGAAAATCCTGGGCAACTTCAATCTTTCATCTGTTTTAACAATCACTCGCTTACTTCCTCATTCATACACTCACTTACCTCTCACATACTCTGGGCAAGTTGTCAGGCGGAGTCAGGCCTTGGAAAAAGACATCATTTGGGGAAAGGCAGAGGGTTAGTGAAAGAAAGACAGACCCTCAATGGGATGGATTGGCACAGGGACTGTATCAATGGGCTCAAACATGGTCGAGATTGTACTGATGGTGAAGGATATGGCAAGGCTCTCATCTGTTGTTCACAGGATCGCTATGACTCATAGTCCATTTGACAGCATGCCTAGCTGATTCACAATTGATAGTGACCCTTCATTGGGTTTCCAGGACTGTAAATCTTAATAGGAGGAGATTGCTCATTGTCCTCCCAGGATCCTGCTCCTGCATTCGAACCACCAGAGACACATGGCTTTTCGGTTAGCAGTGCAATATGCTGCTGACTACATATATATATAT
>NW_006399961.1:356690-519377 GCF_000299155.1 Elephantulus edwardii | reverse complement strand
TAATAAGTAACCACAATGATAGTGGCATTCACTGATTGCTGACTGTGCCACATAGTCTGCTAAATTCTTCCCTCATTTTTTGTGTGTGTGTTTTTAAATTTTTTTATTAATTTTAATAAAACTTTACAGAGACTTAGGGTTTCCTTTCATTCATTTTTGTATTTTTCTCCCTCCTCGAAAAGTAAAAGAAAAATTCTTTCATTGCTATATAATCTCTCCTCCTTTCATGACAATAACACCCAATCATAATATTTTTAAAATAATTTTTTTTCTTTTATACTGATTTACTTACAAAGTTCATATACATTGTCTTTCACACTGGCTCTTTGCCATTTCCTTTACCCACCCGTTTCTCTATCCATCAAATTATGCAACCCTATGATTAGCGCTCTGCCTGTCCTCACCCTCTGCTCTTACCCTCCCGTCTTTGGATCCTCATACGTGTTTTACTAGTTCTCTTTCTACAATAATGATCTTATACAGTATTTGTCCTTGTGGGACTGAAGTTAGTCCAGTTCAGTTAGCATAGTGCTCTCCAGTCCCTCTCCCAAGTTAGGTAGAGATTTTCAAAATCATTGGAGGTTATCACTATTATTGTTCTTATTTTAGATATGAATGTATTTAGGCACAGAGATGTTAAGTTACTTGCTCAAAGTACACACAGTGAGGAAATGGCAGAGCTCAGATTAAAATCAATTGGTCTGGCTCTGTAGGGTGTTGGTTATTATTTAGCAATCATCTCTCTGGGGCAAAAAGTCTTGTTTTACAGCATTTGCCAATCACTGTAGTGTAAATTCCCCTGCCATGACTAATTTCAAACTACTAACATGCTGTCATTGACTGCAGTTGATGTTATGTACCATTGAATTGGAACTGACTCTTAGCTGACCCTTCAGCAGCTTTTCAGAGGCTGTAAACTGCATAGGTCAAGGACTGTACCCTTCCATATAGAATGAAGCTCAACATCAAGAAAACAAATATTCCCACCACTGGGCCAATTGGTAGCTTTATGATAGATGGAGAAAAGATTGAGATTGTTAACAACTTCAGCTTGCTAGGTTCCACAATTAACACTCTCGGCACCAGCAGTCAGGAAATCAAAAGACAAATTGCACTGGGAAAGTCTATTATCAGGGACCTCTCTAGAATACTGAGGAACAATGATGTCAATCTGGAGACAAAGGTGTGCCTGATCCAGGCACTGGTTTTTGTAATTACTTGCTATGAGTCAGAGAGCTGTACAATGACTAAGGATGATAGAAGAATTAATGCCTTTGAGTTGTGGTGCTGGAGAAGAGGGCTGAACATACTATAGACTGTCAGGAGTGGGTGAAACCAAGCTGCTCCTTGGAGGCAAGGATTTTGAAGCTCCATCTCATTGGGCATATGGCTAGAAGGAACTAGTCCTTAGACAAGAACATCATGCTTGGAAGGGTGGAGGGATAGCACAGGAGAGGAAAACCCAGGATGAGATGAATTGACTCAGAGGCTGGAGAAATGGAATTAGATCTTTTGGAGATTATGAGATTAGCTCAAAATAGGGCAGGGTTCAGAGCTGTTGTATATAGGGTTGCTATGAGTCTCAGGCAACTCAACAACATATAACAATAACAATAGCAACAAAGTGCATAGATGATTGCCCATCTTTATCCAATAGAGCACCTGGTGCTTTGAACTGCTTGCCTTTGAGTTAACAGTGCAATTCCTTACTTTCAGGTCAGAGTTAGAAAAAAATACACAGTAGCATACCAGTTGTAGTAGTTCCAACATCCTGGAGCTCTGGTGGCCAAAGGAGTAAGGAATTGCACTGCCAATCCAAAGGCAAGCTGTTTGAATCCACCAGCTTCTGTGTGAGAGAAAGATAGGCAATTTTTGCATGTGTAATTTATAGCCTCTGAACTATGAGCTGGTCCTGACTCTAAGGCCAGGCGGTGGGTAAGTGAGTGATAACAACGCTGTTGATAGGTTGTTGGTAGAGTTGGCTCTGATTTCTAGCAACCTGATGTACAACAGAGTGAAACACTTCCCAGTTCTGTGTCATCTTCATAATCCCTGCTGTGACATCTGTTGTTGAAGTCATTGTGTCTTGTCTGCTCTTTAGAGTACCCTCCTCTTTATGGGTTGCCCTCTACCAATCATTTCCCAGTGCAATACGTCTGCTGGCACCATGGGTGTCAATTCTGGACCCAAGTAAGATGAAGTTGTTGACAGTTTAATTCTCCTCTCCATCTATCATGACGCTGCATTCCTTGATCCTCTGCAAGAAGTGCTTCAAGTCCTCCTCACTTTCAGCAAGCAATGTTGTGTCCACTGCATAATGCAGGTTAGTGATAAGTATCCCTCCAATCCTGATGCCACACTCATTTTCATAAAGTCCAGCTTCTTGGATAATTTGTTCAGCATACAGATTGAATAGGTATGGAGAAAGAATACAAACGTGGCACACAGCTTTCTCAATTTTAAACCATGCAGTGATCCCCTGCTCTGTTCACCTTCTGCTACAGGTATAGGTTCTGCATGAGAACAAGTGCGTGCTATGGGATTCCCATTCTTCTCAATGCTAGCCACACGTTGTTATGATCCACACAATCAAATGCCTTTGCATAGTCAATAAATCACAAACAACATCCTTCTGGTATCTCTTATTTTCAATTAGGACCCATCTGATATCAGCAATGATATCCCTGGTACCACGGCCTCTTCTAAAGCCTAGTTGAACTACTTGTAGTTCCATATTTATGTACTGTTCTAGCCATTTTTGAATGATCTTCAGCAGTATTTCTGATCACTTCCTATGCATCTGAGAGCTGAACAATGAATAATGATGACAGAAATAGAATTGACACCTTTGAGCTGTGGTGTTGGAGAAGAGCACTGAACATGCCATGGGCAGCCAAGAGAGCTAACAGATATGTCGTGGAGAGGGTGCAGCTGGAGTGCTCTTTGGAGGCAAGAATGATGAGCCTTTGCCTCACATACTTTTGGGCATGTTTGTAGGAGGGGCTACTCCACAAAGAAGAATATGATGCTGAGTAGGGTGGAGGGTTGGTGAAGGGGAGGAAGACCCTCAACCAGGTGGATTGATGTGGTGACTGCTACAACGGGTTCTTGTATGTCAGGAAGTGTGAGGATGACACAGGTTAGAACAGGGTTCAGAGCTTTTGTTCATAGGGTTGCTATGAGTCTACTTGACTTGATGGCACCTAAAAACAGAAACAACTACCATTCATGATGTCTTTCTCCAAGGAGAGGACCCTCGTAAGAACATGCCCAAAGTACATGAGATGAAGTCTCAGAATCCTTGCTTCTAAGGAGCATTCTGGCTGTACCACTTGTCTATCAGTTTGTCTTCTCATAGTAGCTTGTGTGCTGCTATGATGCTGGAAGTTGTAACAATGGTATTTCAAATACTAGTATAGTCTCCCATGGTAGTCAGTTTTCAGAGGAATTTTCAAGTAAGAAAAAATGAGGAGAAAAAATATGAGGCTCTATAAGGAGAAATGTGGAGTCAAGATTGGTGGAAGAGCTATCAACAATCTGCATTATGCAGATGACACATCCCTGCTCGCTGAAACTGAAGAGGACCTGAAGCATCTGTTGCAGAGGGTCAAGGACTGCAGCCTTCAATATGGATTGAGGCCCAATGTCAAGAAGACAAAGATTCTCACCACTGGGCCAACTGGCAGCATCAGGATGGATGGTGAAGAGACTGAGATTGTTCACAGCCTTAGTTTGCTTGGCTCCACAGTCAATACTCTTGGCACCAGCAGCCAGGAAATTAAAAGGTGTATTGTGATAGGAAAGTCTGCTGTTAAGAACCTCTCCAAAGTACTGAAGAGCAATGGTGTCTCTCTGGAGACTAAGGTGCATTTGATACAGGCCATGGTCTTTGCTATCACTTGTTATGCATCAAACAGTTGGACAATGACCAAGGAGGATAGAAGGAGAATTGATGCCTTTGAGCTGTGGTGCTGCAGAAGAGTAAGGAATGTACCCTGGACTGCCAAGAAAACAAGCAAATTCATCCTGGAGAGGGTTAAACCGGGTAGCTCCTTGGAGGCAAGGATTCTGAGGCTCCATCTTTGGACATGTTGTAAGGAAGGGGCTGGTCCTTGGAGAGGGACATCATACTTGGGAGGGTGGAGGGACAGCGCAGGAGGGGAAGACCCTCTATGAGGTGGATTTATTCAGTGACTGGGGTAATCGGAATGGGAGTGTCAGAGATAGTGTGATTGGTACAGGACAGAGCAGAGTTTAGGGCTATGAGTCGCAAGCAACTCGATAGCACATAACAACAAGAAGAAAAAATGCCTGCTAATCTAATTTTGAAAATTAGTGAACATGATCTCTATGGATTACTACAGTGTATTATCTAATATAGGATTGAAGATGAGCTCCCTAGAGTGGAAGACACCCAAAAGACACAATGGTTATAATAACAGACTCAAGCATGGCTGTGGCCTGGAGATGCAGCAGGACTAGGCTCTTTCATCCCGTGAGCTCCTGACAAGTAGTTGACTTAATCAGAACTAACAACAACTCACTTTAAGAGTAAAACTCACTGTCATGGTGACTTGATTCTGACTCAGCAACCCAGCTGCAAGGGGAACAGTGTGGGGTAGAAGTGCTTTGCGCCTTTCCAGGTTGTAAATCTCAAGGAATGTGGATGGCTATACCTTTTAAGCATAGATAAAAGGTAATAAAATAATTAGGAAGTGATGAGTTTTAAGTATCTATTACTCCTACTTCTATGTTCAATATCTTTCATAATAAGGTAAAAGAACTAAATTTGCAACAATGGCTATGCAAATTACTAGCTTTGGCTTGCAAAATTCCAGAAAATCTGACAATCTGAAAGGAGCCTGGACTGAGCTGACTGCAGCCCATCAACGAGGACTTTAGGTCCACCATCTTCACCACCCCACAAGTGCAAGAGGAAACACAGTGGAAGGAGAGAAAGGGCTCCAGACTAAAGAAACAGCATGAACAAATGTTTAAGACATGGATAGCAGAGAAAAGTAAGACAATACACTGTTTATGACATCAGGGTTGGGGTAAGAATGAGAAAAGCTGGATAAATTATGTATACTGCATTGAAACGGATGAGGGAGAGAACAGTTTAAAAGCAATATATTTTAGGGCATTATGATTATCATGAGAGTCCGGAATGAAGGTTGCAGAGTGGCGTATACTTGGGGTGGGGGTGGGGAGTTGCGGGGGGATTGTATACCAATGAAGGAATTTTTCTTTTACTTTTCAAAGAGAAGGGTGAACTGGGGGGGGGGTGTAGGGGCAGGGAGAAAAATGCAACAATGAATGAGTGGAAATCCAAAATCTCTGTAAATGTTCATTAAAATTAATAATAATAATAAATATTTTTTTTAAATGTATACAGTTGATCAGCAAAGGCAGTGTTGAGAAAGGATGAGGTTCATAGGGTTGGATGATGAACTTAAAGATCTAGTTCTATCACTTAGAAGTGAACTTAAAATTCTAGCTCCAGCTCTGGTGGCCCAGTGGCAAGAAGCTGCGCTGCAATCCCAAAGGCATGCGGTTTGAGGCCACCTGCTGCTCTACGGGAGAAAGACGGGCATTCTCCTCTTGTGAGATTAACTGCCTTTGAAAACTCACTGTGAGAAAACTATTGGTTGGTTCCAACTCGATGGTTTATAGTAACAACTTATTAACTGTGTTCATAGCTAAGTTACTGAACCTTTCTGAGCCTACTTTTCTGTAAAATGGACATAATGATAATAGTCCCAGTATCATAGATTTGTGAGGTAATTCAAGACCTTCAAAGTACTTGAAACAGGATCTGGCACATAACAAATTCTCAGTTAATGCCATTTCTTGTAAGGCTAAATATGTATCAGTTTGTCATATTGTACGGGCTGCCTTGTACTGTCCTGTCCAGAAGCTATGTGGTGAGTATGAAAAATACTAGTAGGGTCACCTGTGATGGACAGATTCACCAGAGCTTTTAGACTAAAGCTGATTAGGAAGAAAGGTCTGGTGATCAAGTTTTGAAAATCAGAGAATGAAAAAAAAAAGGAAAATTAGTTAGCAATGACGCTACGGATTACAATAGAATTGTATTCATGCTGGAAGATAAGCCCCCAAGGTCTGAAGACACTGAAAACACACAGTGGCCTCAGGAATGGACTCATGTGTATCGACAGTCATTAAGATGTCATAGGACTGGGTAATGTTTTGATTTGCTGTACATGGGATCATCTTCAGTCAGAGCTAATTTGATGGCAACAAATAACAGAGATTATTTAATATTAATCCTTGCACAAGTCTGCACATTTTACAGACTGCACACCTCTGTTCTCATTTTAAAGACTGTTAATATAAACTCAGGAGGGAACTTTGTAGGTGGAGGAAATGGGTCTTAAACCAAATATTCTAATTCTAAATACTATGCTTTCCCAAAGGCTGGGAAGCACATTTACCCGGCTGATTACTATTCACCGAGAGGACCTACTGATAAATGCAAGGCCCTTTGAAGTGTCTCTTCTGATCATAGTCATAGCCGATTCATACTTGTATGCTTGGATCAATGGGCACAAAGCATTCTGAGAAGGCAGGCTCACAGGTGATATTAACGGGGCATCTGACCTGTGTCCATTCTTGTTACGCTCTGCATGTTCATCTTCTCCATAAACGATAAAGACAACAGAGTAATAAACAGTAGGAGGTCTTAGGCCAGATGGTTTTAAAACCCAGTGCTGCAGTAGGCAGACCTTGTCATCTTAAACAATTATAGTCTCTCTGTATGTTAGTTTTCCTATCTGAGAAAAAGGCCTGATGAAGATAATCCACCCATCTTAACAGTTTTTGTTGTAAGTATTATAGGGAATGGGTATATTCAAACAACTTAGAAGAACGTCTGGCACCCATAGGTTGTTGTTAGGTGCCGTGAAATCAACAGTAACTTGCACCCATTGCTACAGTCATTACACCAGTTAATCTTATTGAGGGTCATTCTCACTTATGTTGACCTTCCACTTTTCCAAGCATGAATGATGTCCTTCTCTACAGACTCCTGTTAACATGTTTACATGTCCAAAGTATCTGAGAAGAAGTTTCACCATCCTTACCTCAAAGGTGGGGTCTGGTTTCACTTTCTCCGAGACAGACCTGTTTGTTCTCTTGGACGTACATAGATATTCAGTATTCCTCTTCAACACTGTAACTCAAAGTCATCGATTCTTCTTTTGTTGTCCTTAGTCATCGTCCAACTTTCAGATACTCAGCAAATCATTGAAGAGACCATGGCTTGGATCAGGTGCACCTGATCTTTAAGATGCCATTGTTGGTCTTTAACATGCAGGAAAGGTCCCTGACAGTAGATTTTTTTTCCCCAGTGCCACACATCTCCTGATTTCTTGACTGCTGGTACCAAGGGTGTTGATTGTAGCTCCAAGCAAGAATTTTTGACAAATTCAATTTCTTCTCCATCTATCATGCTGTTCTGTAGGAATTCAACTCAACTGAACTCAACTCAACTCAACTAAACTCACTGCCTTTGAATGGGAACTGACTCACAGTTGACCCTCTAGCTGGTTTTCAGAGGTTATACATTACATGGAGATTGCTCATATATCTCCCATGGACTCTCTGATATATTTAAACCAAGTATGGCCTGTGGGAAGCAGCCCAGTTTTCTATGGATTATGCCACCAGCCCTCCAGGCCCGACTCTTACTATCAAGTGTTTCCACCACACATTTCTCAGTTTGACATACTGCAGAGACTTGCACGCTGCTCTCCTGCTGGACACTGTGCCACTGGCATTTCACATGACAGCAGGGTCACTCATGGTGAAGAGGTTTCAGTGAAGCTTCCAGATCAAGAAATACTAGGAGAGGAGGGGGGAATCCTGACAGTCTACTACCAAAACGTATGGCCATCTTATGGAAATCTGTCAAGAATGTCTCCAAAGCTCTAAAGAGCAAAGATACCAGAATAAAAACTGAGGTGCACCTGATCCAAGCCATGACATTTTGAATTGCTTCTTATGTCCCAGAAAGTTAGACAATAAATACATAAGACCAGAGAAAAACTGAGGCCTATGAATTATGGTCCTGGAGAGGAGTATATAACATACCATGGACTGTCAAAAGGAAAAAAAATCTATCTTGAAGGACGTGCAACCAGAGTGCTCCTTATAGGCAAGGACGGTGAAACTTCATCTCACTTTTTGCATGTATATTCTCAGGAGGAACCAGTTCATGGAGAGAGACACTATGCTGCGAAAGGTAGAGGACCAATGAAATAAATGAAGCCCTCCAAGGAGATGGATTGACATAGGAACTACAACAATGGTTCAAGAGATCATGGGGATGTGGCAAGATAAGGCAAGGTTCAGATGTGTTGCTCACAGGGCTGCGGTGAGTCATAGGCATCTCAACGGCACCACCATCAACATCTTATGGATCACAATATCCTATGGTCTGATGGGAGACTGGTCCCCTAGATCAGAAGACACTATATAGCAGCTGCAATAATGGACACCAAGATATCAATGATCATGAAGATGGTACAAGATTAGGCAATGTTTCATTGGCATAAATGAGCTCATAATAAATCAGAGCCAGTTGAATGGCAATAACGAAAACAACAGTGCCAAGCTTTTATTTTCTCTTCTTTTATTCTTCTCCACCCAGTTGTGGGTACGACCTACACAGTCAAAGGGAATGGTTGATATCATTGATCTTGCATGGTTTCATCCTACTACACAGACAGGTGCTCAATAAGCCAAGTACTGTGACAAGAGCTTTATTCAATAAGTTCTTTGTTTAATCCTCATGAAAATCCTATGAAGTGTAAATTCTCCCTTTTACTTTACCACAAGGTATCTGAGACTCATGAAAGACTTGTTCAAGGTCACAGTGACAAAAAAAACTGAAGAATTAAAGTCTCACTGCCACAGTAGCTCTTTGTCCCTAACCCTCCTATCCGTCTTCCTTCGAGAACATTTGACTGCAAAAGTTTTGAAAGATCATGGAACCCAATACCTTGGTCTCATATTTGAAGAAAACAAGGTGGACATCAAGTTTGGAAGGGTGGAAGGACAGTGCAAGAGAGGAAGACTTTTGATGAGATGGATTGACTCAGTGACTGCGGGTAGTAGGTGTTTCAGAGACAATGAGATCGGCTCTGGATAGAGCAGGGTTCAGAGCTGTTGTACATAGGGTCACTATGAGTCACAAGTGACTTGATGGCACATAACAACAACAACAACAAAGGTGAGGGAGCTTGTTGATTTTCTCAAGGTCACACAGTTATTGTACGTGGCAGAACTGGGGCAAAAACCTGGACTGTTGCCTCTATCTCATGCTTGAAATTTCAAGCGGAAATGATGCCATGCTCAACAGCTGTGAAAATGTACTCATTGGTATTCCATTGGCTTACTCTGGGGTCTGGGCTCTTCCTGTATAATACAAATGTCATTTTTTCTGTGGCACCCACCCAAATTCTGGGCAAGGAAGGGCACACTATACGCCCATGGATTCTTACCAAGTTGTTTCTCTTGCCTTTCTTCCATGGCAAAACCAAACAAAGCATAGGATGCATCTCACTTGCCTGTTAATAAAACTTCTGACCTTCAAGGGAGAGGGCTGTCTCTCTCTCCTTGTTTGCAGTAAATGCTGATCAGTAGCTCTGAGAGCTCAGTAAGAGCTCTCCAAGGGCTCTGATGAGCTCATGGACACAGAGACTGACTGGCGAGACCTCAGAAAGCGCTGGTTTTAGCAAGAGACTTCTGGATTTGACCTCTTCCACATCCTTACTTGTGAAAACTCAGACGTGAAATGTAATTTCCTCGAGGCTTAGCCATTTTGATCACAAAATGGGGTTTTTAGGTTTGTGAGTGTTGGTGTTGTGTGCTGTAGAGTAATTGACCCATTGCTGACCCTCTCGCGAGTTTTCAGAAGCCGTTAACTGCACCCAAGGAGATTTCCTATCTTTCTCTTGTAGAGCAGCTGGTGGATTCCAATCACATACCTTGGCGGTGCAATTCCTTACCACCAAGCCACCGGAGCTGTAAGTATTAAAGGAAACACTGTACTGAAACGATTTCATACAATGTAGGTGTTCAGCGAATGCCAAATCTTGTCTCTTTATCTTATCTTGGAAATCTGCTTCATCTATCATCTTCAGATTGTTATAGGGCTGGGGAAGACCTAATTTCTGAACACCTCTCCTGGGCTCAGCCTTCAGGTAGCCTGGATTGGTGGAGAGATGACTAAGTACCAAATGGCTGGCTTCTTCTTGTTTGCGGCAGTATTACTGCACCTCACACTGATGTCCATCTCTGAGCTTCTTCCCAAACCTGGACAATGAATGGCTTGGATCTGACGACCTGGAGTTCCCTCCCAGTCTGTCTCTCCTTCTCACCATGATACAGATTCTCTGATAATTGTCCTCTGCAGGTTGACAATCCAGCTCTTGATCTCATGCAGACATGACCCTCCCATGTAGTTCTTCCAGCCACTAATTCTTCTTATCCTTCTTTACACTACAAATTCCTTGAGGGAAGGTTTGTGGCCTTTCCACCCTCTTAGCTGCAGTGTCTAAACTGTAGTAGGCATTCAATCAGTATTTGAGGAATGTTGAGAGAAAGGAATTATAGAATCCTGTCCTTTTCTTCCAAAGAGTTAATAATCACACCATGGCAAATGATCGGGCATAGAGAATGCCTATAATATTGAAGGATACCCACAGTTAGGGGAAAAGATATTATCTGTCTTTTGAGCACTGATGCCACACACTCTTCATACGTTTAATTATCTTGGTAGTAAATCAAGACCCAGAAAAGGTCGAGATGAAAATCTAGGACTTCCAAGGATCCGGACTAGTTGACTTGGGGATGATGATCCTGGGTGGTGGTAAGGTGACTATAATCTAAAAGAGTAGAAGGCAATGCAGAGAGAGTCTGAAACGAATGGAGAGAAGGCAGTGGCCTGTCCAGAACAAAGGACCTAGAGGACCAGAGATCAAAGCTAACAGTATATGGCTGGCATTGTCCAGGGAGAAGGCCTCTTGTGAGTGGACGTAAGCATTACCACTCCCTTAGCAAAGCCTTTGCTTCTTTGAAATGGAGAACTTCGAAGCATCTCAACTGAAAGACACTTTTTTTTTTCAGTATGTTGCAACTCATGTATTTGTTGTTATGTGATTTCCAATCAATTCAGATTCAAAACAACAAAAAGAGACAAGGCATAGTTATCATTGCTGTTAAGTCCTTAGAGTCTGAACTGACCCAGATGACAGAAAATCATCGTTTTCAGAGGCAGAAAATCACGTAAGAGGTGATATGCCATCTTTCTCCTGCAGAGCAGCAGATGGATTTGAACAACTTTCCTTTGGGTTGGTTGGGCAGCACCTTCCCGCTAAGCCACCAGAACTCTCTGTATTATTATTGTAACCAATTGTCACCAAATTAATTCTTACTAATCGTGACCCACCTGTTTCAGAATAGCAGTACTGAGCTCCACAAGATTTTCAATGAGTGGTTCCCTTTCAAAAGTAGATTTCTAGACTCTTCTTTCAAGGCACATCTGCATGGAGGTGAACGGCTAACCTTTCAGTTAGCAGCTGATTGTGTGCATTATTTGTGCCACCCGGGGTCTTCAGAGCCCACAGGTCTTCTGTGTGAATGGTTCCCTCTAGAGTTGGGGACTCTGGAGACCCTGGAAGACCCACCCCCAGACCACAGAAGGTCTTTTATGTCTTTCTGTAGATTTTAAGGCATCTCTCCAAAAACCATGGAGTGAAGGAATGATTTTAATGAAGGGATAACATAATTCCATATTTATGTTTGAAAACTTTCCACATAAGCAGCAGTGTAAAAGCTAGAAGAATCTGACAGAGTGACAAATTAAGTGACTATCAAAATTGTCCAGGAAAGTGCCCATAGAGGGGGCCTAATTCAAGGCAAAAAAGGTGGGGATGAGAAGAAAATGAGGTAGTTAGAGGAGACATTGTGGAGTGAAAATCTGTAGGACGTGGGGAATGATGATTGACATCATCACTCCTCAATAATTTGGGAGGTTGGGCTCTATGAGGAGAAATGTGGGGTCAAGATTGGTGGAACATCTATCAACAATCTGCATTATGCAGATGACACAACCCTGCTTGCTGAAACTGAGGGGGACCTGAAGCACCTGTTGCAGAGGGTCAAGGACTGCAGCCTCCAATATGGATTGAGGCTCAATGTCAAGAAGACAAAGATTCTCACCACTGGACCAATTGGCAGCATCAGGATGGATGGTGAAGAGATTGAGATTGTTCACAGCCTTAGTTTGCTCGGCTCCACAGTTAACACTCTTGGCACCATTAGCCAGGAAATTAAAAGGTGCATTGCAATGGGAAAGTCTGCTGTTAGGGACCTCTCCAAAGTACTGAAGAGCAATGGAGTCTCTCTGGAGACTAAGGTGCATCTGATACAGGCCATGGTCTTCGCAATCACTTGTTATGCATCAGAGAGTTGGACAATGACCAAGGAGGATAGAAGGAGAATTGATGCCTTTGAGCTGTGGTGCTGGAGAAGAGTATTAAGAATACCATGGACTGCTAGGAAAACAAACAGACTCGTCCTGGAAAGGGTTAAACTGGGTGGCTCCTTGGAGGCAAGGATTCTGAGGCTCCGTCTAACATCCTTTGGACATGTTATAAGGAGGGACTGGTCCTTGGAGACGGACATCATGCTTGGGAGGGTGGAGGGGCCATGCAGGAGGGGAAGGTCCTCTACGAGGTGGATTGATTCAGTGACTGGGATAATTGGGATGGGAGTGTCAGAGACAGTGTGATTGACACAGGACAGAGCAGAGTTTAGGGCTGTTGTACATAGGGTCGTTATGAGTCACAGGTGACTCGACGGCACATAACAACAACAACAGCAATGACTTTCCTAAAGCAATATGTCTCCTGATCCCCTGACTGCTGGACTGTGGATACATGTAAGATGAAGTTCTTGACCATTTCAATCTTTTGTCCATCTATCATGATGTTGCCTGTGGGTCCAGTGGTAAGGATTTTTGTTTTCTTGACATTGAGATGCAATATCGAAGGCTGTAGTGTTTAACCTTCTGCAGCAGTGTTTCAAGTCCTCCTTATTTTCAGCAAGCAAGGTTGTATCATTCGCATAACAAAGAGTATTGAGTCTTTCTCCAAATCTGATACCACATTCTTCTTCATACAATCCAGCTTCTCAAGTAATAATTTGCTCATCATACAGTTTAAATAGGTATGGAGAAAGGTTGCAACCCTGATGTTCGCCTTTCCTAAGTGAAGACCATGTAGCGTTCCCTTGCTCTGTCAGCACAAGAGCCTCTTGGTCTAGATATAGGTTTTGCATGAACACAATTAAGTGTTCTCGGCCCCCCATTCTTCTCAATGTTAGTCATTATTTGTTATACTCCACACAGTCAAATCAAAGACAGTAAATCTGCATAGTGAATAAAGCACAAATAGACATCCTTCTGGTATTCTTTGCTTTCAGCCAGGGTCTAGAAGCAGCCAAACAGACACTGACTTTTTAGACACTTAGTTCCTGAGAAGGTCATGAGACCTCCAAACAAAATTGTCCATGGTGAAGTTGGGGAGAAGGGTCTGGAGTTCAGAGAGATTCTGGTGCCTGCAATGTACTTCTCAAGCAAACAGTGCTAAAGCTGAAGCCAAGGGAGTAGGTGGGATTAAGCCAGGCAAGGTAGCAAGGTAACAGGAAGAGGGAAAAAGCAGAGGGCAGAAAACTGAACCACACCTACATTTTAGTGGCAAGAAGAACCAGAACAATCTGGCTAAAGACTGAACAGGGATAGCTGGGGAGGGAGAAATTAGAGACCCTTTTCTACAAGTGGAGCCTGCACTGGAGTGTACAGAAGGGCGTAACCAGGAGTGCTGGATGCTCGGCAGGCCTTGCCCACGCCAGGGGACAAGTCCGTTTCAGCTCCAGTAGGTCCCACTGAAGAGCATTCAAGTGCCTTGGCAGACGCAAGACCTCCAGGCCAGCAGGACTAGAGATCAACCATCCATCCACCTCGTGCCCTCCCAGCCTGTGAGAGTGCCCACTAAGCCCCTCCGTGCCTCCTTTGCATGGGGCTGAGCCGCAACCTTCAAAGTAACCACAGAAGCTCTACTCTTTTCTAGAGGGAGAAACAGAAGAACTCCAGGGGCATAAGGAAGGCATTAGGATGAGGCAGGCGAAGGAACCATCTCTCTCCTGCCACTTCCTATCACTCCTCCCAGAGAACACTGGCTGTTTACGCATACACTCATTTAAAGAAGAAAATGAACTGGAAGGTGAACTCTGCTCCTCCTCTCCCACCACCCCAGAAAACACAAGGTGGGACTGTCTCCATGACACATATGTGTTTTCTGGCTTAAGATATTTGTGGAAATAAATACGGAAACCCCAGGGTTTGAGCGAGCACACTCAGCGAGTCTTACTGAGGGATCTTCCGTCGCCTGGTGGGGCTGGGGGAGAGCTGCAGCAGGAGTGTCCTCAAGTTTACTGCCACGAAATTGGCTCCAGATGGAAGCCAGTAAGACTGGTTACTCCTAGCTGTGCCAGACACAGAGCAAAGGACCTGCCATGTTGGGTTTATAATCACTTAGCACTGGGCGGCCACCCCACTGAGGGGCTGGCTGGAGGGTAGGGTGATGGGTGGACCAGGGCTGTTGCTTGGAAAAGGCTATTTTGAATATAATGACTTTCAGATGCACTGTGGGTTTGGGGGAGGGTGTTGTGGCTAGGGTCTGGAGGGAAAGGGGAAGAAAAGGGGTGTCCCTCTCCCTATGAGGGAGCAGAAATGACCCATGTCTTGTCAGCACCTTCTCAAGTTTAATTTCCAGGAGGCCAGCCCTGCCCTTGACTTGAGGATGACTGTGGCATCCTCTGCTTTTTGCTCTCAGACCTTCTCAGGGCCCCTAGACCAATGATTCACAAGTATGTAGCTTCCAGAGAATGGCTTCCCTTCGGTTGCTGCTGCCAACCCAGGGGCGGAGGAGTTGGGCAGCCAGGGACGGGATGTTGGCTGGGAGCTTTGTGACCATGGCAGACGGGAGGGATTAGCTTCACCCACTCAAAGGCACCCGAACCCCACTGCCTGGTGTGGAACTGAGCCTCTCCTGTCTTTTCAGGGAGACGGCTGTGGACAGCAGGCTGGAGACTGGTGTTCTCTGGCTTACAGCGCCCCCTAGCACTGGCCTGAGGGATGGTGCTCAGCGAACTCTCCAAGGAGCTGTCTGGAGCTTGGCCCTGCGAATACAGGGAAGGATCTATGACATGCTATTCAGCACATTCAAATAATGCCTACTGGATCCTTTGCTTTCACACTTGATTCCCTGTCCTTAAGAAGCTTACAGTCCAGAAAGGGGAAATGGAGTGGAAAAAGGAAACACAGGATATTGTGGAGATATGTGGGAAGGGGAGAAGAAGAAATCAGAGAAGACATCCTGGAGGAGGTGACACTAAAGGTGAGATATTCAGGATGCATAGGAGCTCAATGACTTTCAGAAATAGTATATAGAGACCAAAAGGTAATGTTTTCTGGCCTTATAGTGCTTGCCATCTAAGAGGCAAATATAAACAAGTTTCTGGGTACACCAGGGACAAGATCCTCCTCTTTCCTAGGCCTGCAGCATCAGAATCTTCTCTGATACGCTTTGTTTTCTGCTTGGAGTCTTGGAGGAAAGAGCAGACCAGGAACTCAATCAGCGCTGATTGAGAGATTGATGGGCACTTTCCAGGCATAGGTACATTCAATTTCTCTTAAACCTGTGTAAGTGGTAAAATCTATCTTCCTTTCAGCAATATTGACCTTGTCCATGAGAACATCCCCCAGACTCTTAGACATTTTGAACACACGGGGCTCTTGGGGACCACTGAGGAAAACTTCTCATCCTATAAACACAAAACGAACTTGACCAAGGTAGGGCCATGACAACTGTAACGTTTGAAAGCAATTTCGGTTCTTCTGTTTGTTTGGTTGTACTTTTCACCCCCTTAACCTGCTGGAAAGAAGTTTTCATGCCTCTTTTTGCAGAGATATGTTCAGAATGCTATGAAAAGGTATTAGTAGGTGCTGTTGAGTCGATTATGAGTCAGAGCGACCCAACAAACAATAGATCTGGAAGCTGACAAATTTCTATCTTGTGCCAGTCTCACAATCTCTCTGTGTGGCACATGAAGCCCCTGGCTGCAGTCGCTGTGCCAATCCATCTGGTTGATGGTCTTCCTCTCCTTTGCGGCCCCTCTACCTTCCCCAGCAAGATGTCCCTCTCCAAGGCATAACTTCTATCAACATGCCCAAAGCACGCAAGACAAAACTTCACCATTCTTGCTTCTACGAAGCAATGGTACTAGGTAATAATTAGAAAAGGGAAATGTAAACACAGAGGAGATAAACCCAGGGAGAGCGCTGATTGGCTTCAAAGGCGGTTATTAACACAAGGAGAGTTATTTCCTCAGTGCACGTGGCTCTCTCTAGCTGCTGGGAACTATACAAAGAGATTGGAGAGGTCATCTAGGGAGCTGGCAATTCCTGATGCCCATTCCAGGGACAGCATGATCTGAAGTTTTCACAGAGTTTAGAGCAGTCCCACACTGAAGCTGTGCAGGCTGCCGAAAGTCCTGGCTCTGAGGGGCGGCGGCTGGGCAGCCTTGGCTCTGCCACTAGCTGACTTTGAACTTGGGACAGATTCTTTCATCTCCTTGAACCTTATTTCCTTCATGATAAAACACAGAGAGTGTTTGAAAACAGGACAGTGAGTCTCTGACCCCTTTTTTTAGCTCTAAATGGTTTTTTAAATTATTATTAAATTTTATTAGTTTTAGTGAACATTTACAGAGATTTTGGGTTTTCATTCATTCATTGTTGCACTGTTTTCTCTACCCTCCTCCCCAGTTTGTTCTTCTTCCCCCCCCCTCCAAAGCTCTAAATGTTTAAGAGGACATTTAAGTAGCACCATCTACTTTGATATGGAAGAAGTAGACACGGACTTGTTATTTTGGGGTTGGGTTGTTTTCTTTTTTTATTTATTTAAAATCTAGAAATTTTTAAAAAAAAACAACACAACCTAGAAATGTTTTAGAAAAGGGACCACCAGGTCAACCTGGTAGGTTTGAGGTCAATGAATGTCTTCAGTTCTCCCCAAGTTTAAAAATCGATTACTGTTTTTAGGTGCCAGAGGAAATTCTGAGAGCCAGTGTTTTCTTTCTTAACCACATTAGCTCTAGGTCTGTTCTATCTAGTGTACAGAGTGGCCTTGACAAAGCAATTGAGACTTGTTATTAGGCCATGGACACTGTGACACCCTGATGGATGGATACAAGGCCAGCTTACTGGATGGGCTGACTGTGTGGCAGGTAGGCTCCTTTGAGCGATGATGCAACTCACTCTGTCTCTTCCTGAATTAACCTCGCAACACTGGGTGGAAGGAATTCTGCTCAACTTAGCCATTAAAAGAGAACTTTCCAACCGAAAGACTCTTGGGGTTCATTGAACTCCAAAGACGCTTTGGGTATCAGCTAAGAGTGGGGAGCGAGAAGGAAATAAAGTGAAAGGCCATTTCATTACCTTTCAGCTGGAAAAACAATCAGATTACTCCTGGCTTACATAATTAAGTAGCTGCCATAATCAGATGCTTTGGATGTTTTTGATGAGAAACCTGCCGCTTTTAATTTTAGCAGAAGTTTCAGCAGCAGAAGCTGGAGACCGTGTTCTGGGCAAATCCTAACTTTTTGGGGGAAATGGGCACTTTGAATGAAATAATAAAATAAAGAAAGAAGAAGGAAAAAAAAAAGAATGGAAGAGAGGGGCCTCTATCACGTAAGATACTTATCTAAAGTGGATTTGGCCTGGGAAAATCTTCTCAAGCCTTCCACATGACTGGGACTGTGTAGGGATAAGAGAGCCATGCAAATCCCAGAGTAGCCTCCCTCAGTCCGTGTCCACAGTGGGAGGTCTCTCCTGAATGCCTACTCAAGATGCCCTGGGCTGCTTGTCACACCCACGCCCAAGTCCCCTGGAAACCTGCTTTGTGTTCTGAGCACTGAGGAGAAGAACTGCCAAAGACCTCAGACCCCAAACTATTTTTAGGGTGACTGAAGGGTTAGGAAACAAAGCAGAAGAAGAGGAGGCAAAACCAGCTACCAAGTGGATTCTGATTCATGGTGACTGACCCCATCCTCACCTGGGTTAGAATAGAACTGTGCTTCAAGGTACTTTCAAGGCCTGATTCATCTTATTCTTTTTTTTTTTTTTTTTCGTCAGAAATAGACCACTAGGTCTTTATCCCAAAGCACCTCTGGGTAGCCTTGAACTTCCATCCTTCTGGTTAGCAGCTGGGGGTTTGAACCATTTGTATCTCCCTTCCCCAGTGATCTGGATGAGGAAATAATATGACTACAATCCATGAAACACGGAAAATGTAGGGGTAAATATCAAAAGAGTGGGTTAGGCTGCAGTTAGAGGTATAGTAAGAAAAGACACAGTCATGAAGTGAAAAAAGCAGAAACACATGGCAAGCTAGTGCTTTCCTTCTTGAAGGTCAAAATGTTGAAAGGTATTGTAAGGGAAGTTTGAAAATATTCTTGGAATTATTGCCAATGAATTTTCTACACAGGTCATCCTAACTTCATTTCTCTGAACTGTAAATAGAGGTGTTTCTGAGGAAGAAGTTGGGTTTGCACTTTTGACCCGTATTTTCAGCCCTTATTTTATTCCAAATGTTTAGCATTCTTATAGCCCAAATGGACAAGTTTCTCTCTAACAGCATGGGGTGGGAGAAACAGAGAGAGAGACAGGGGTAGAAAGGTGGATCATTGCGAAGGAATGTTTGCACAATGATTTAGAGTTAACCACGAATGTCCAGGCTAAAATAGATTAGGAAAAAAGGCCCAGGGAACAACTTTTGAAAATTAGCCAAAAAAAAAAAAAAAAAAGAGCTATGGGAAGTCACAGCATATTGTCCAAGATAGTGTTGAGAGATTATCTCCCTCAAAGGCTGTACACTCAAAAAACCAAAAACCTCCAACAAACCAAAATAAACCTCTTTCAAACTCTTTGCTGTCAAGTTGAGAATGAATTCATATCTGACCCTCCAGAAAATCTACAAAGGCTGAAAATCACATGTGAGGAGATTGCTCATCTTTCTCCCTCAGAGAGCAGCTGGCGGGTTTGAACTACTCACCTTCGGTTTGGCAATGAAACTTGTTATCGACTAAGCCATCAGAGCTCACCTAAGGACTAAAATCACTCTAAATAGTCAAAGGTCCTTACATACCAAGAAGATTATGAAGACTGCAAGAAGCTAGGGAACAGTCTATGCTGTCAACATTAAGTCCATGTAAAAGAACGTATCACTTGGAATAAGAAGAATCAGGAAAGGAGCTGACTTCCCAGCTGACCGCTGAGTCATCTAAACTGTGCTAGTTTTCTGTACTTGGAAAGTGTGAATGACATGCTCTTTGCTTACTTAGAAGGATTTCGATGAGGTGTAAGGAGCTGTGGTAGGGAACTGTGCTTTTTTTAAAAAAAAAAAATATATATATATATATATAGCAGATGAAGTTCTGTAATAAGGAGAATGGAGGTGGTTGTTGCTGTGTACCACAAAGTCAGGATAGACCCATAGCTGACCCTCCAGTGGGTTTTCAGAGACAGTTAATCCCACGGGAGGAGATTGTCCATCCTTCCTGTGCGGAGCAGCTGGTGGCATTGAACCGTGTTCTTTTGAGATTGTAGGGCAGGTTCTTGACACTAGGCCATCAGTACTAATTATTAGTAATCACCCATTAGAAACCTTGGTGGTTAAAGCTTAGCTTTTAACCAAAAGGTGAATAGTTTGAATCCCCTAGCTGCTCCATGGCAGGAAGCTGTAGCAACCTGTTTCTGTAAGATTAGTTCTGGAAACCCTAAGAGGGCACTTTTACCCCATCCCGAGCGGGTCTGCGAGTGAAAATTGATTGAAAGGTAGGGGGTTTTGGTCTAAGTATCCATTGTAGATAGTAGTCTAGAATTCTAGATCTCTAGGACCTCGATTTAAGGTAGATTCAAGTCTGGATACCCTTAAGCTCCTTGCTAAATATAGAAAAATCTACCTGCCCGAGTCATGGTTACCGTTTGCTCCTGCCCTTGCTACTTTTTTGTCCTTTGTCCTACATAGTCCTGTACTTTCCCTTGTCTGCCTAGAACTCTCTCCTCCCCGGCCAGTCCTTCTCCTTGTGTTCATTTTAGCTCGGGGGTCCCTTCTTCAGAGAGACCCTCTCTTACTATTTTATGGGAAGTAGTGCTGTCCCCAGCCATTTCCATTTCTGGGTCCTTCATAACATACATCACTACAGAAAACTACCAGGCGTGTTCAGGGTTTACTGCTCTACTCTCCTATAAATTCCAAGATAGCAACGGTTTTGCCTTGCTCATCCCAGCATCCAGAACAGTGTTTGTTGACTGAATCCACAACCTCAGTTTCTGGGGGTTTGGAGAACCAGGGGAAACAACCAGCTATGTGGCCAGCTCCAAACGTTAGCTGATCCAGAAAAATCAGAGACAGGACCTTCTCTCTGGGTCTTCCCGCTGGCCTTGCCTACGGAGGTGGAAGGCTAGTGCCTTCTCCCTTGCATTCCTGCTAACATAGCCAGCAGCTCCAGGGCCCAGCCATCTGACCTGCAGAAGGAACCCTGCTGGTGGAGATGGTGCTAGTCGATTCTGGTTTAGGTTAGAGACGCCTAAGGGCAGGGTGGATGTGGGGCGAAGGTGTGGGCAAGCACCGAGGGAGCAGCGGCCGCGGTGGTGGAGCCCGGGCAGCGAGCGCGGGTCCCGGGTGCGCCCCAGCCCACCCACTCGCGTGCCCACAGCCGCCTTATTCCCTATAAGGAGTTGAATGGTCCGGGCGGCCCCGCCCCGCGCCCCCTGCCCCGGCCCCGCCCCTTTCGGAGGGCCGATGAGGTAATGCGGCTCTGCCATTGGTCGGAGGGCCGGGCCGCCCGCGCCCGGGGTGGGAGGGAGCCACCGGACCCGCGCTATATCACTCGGCCCACGGCGGCTGCAGCGCAGAGTGGGTAGCGGGCGGTGCACCAGAGCTCGGACGCCTTCGCCCCCTGCGCCTCCTCTCCGGCTCCGGCGACGCCAGCTCCTGCGCCCCGAGAGCGCCTTGCACAGAGTGTGCCCCGACCCCGAGGCAGCCTCGGCGGGTCCGGTTCGGGCCCCTCGGAAAGCAGCGCGCCTAAGGCCAAAAGTTGCCCGGTTCGTCTGGGCGGCGAGCTCGGCTGCAGCAGCCCCACCGGTGGCGCGCACAGCAACTTTGGAGAAGCGAGTCCCAGCCGCCGCTATGACTCCCTGGCTCGGGCTCATCGTGCTCCTGGGCAGCTGGAGCCTGGGGGACTGGGGCGCGGAGGCGTGCACATGCTCGCCCAGCCACCCCCAGGACGCCTTCTGCAACTCCGACATCGGTAAGTTGGGGGGTGGGGGGCCCTGCTCAATCTCTCGCGACGCCGGTGCGCTGCAGCTGGCCAGGGGTGCTGCTCGGGTGGTATGCCTAGCCCCTCTCTTTTTCCCCCTGCAAACGGGGCTAGGAGACTGTTTCTTCGAGCGAGGGGCGAGGGAATGAATTTCCCTACAGAGAAATCCCCAAATAGACGAAGGAACCCCTGTGCAAACTTTGGTTCTTTGAGGACCATGAAGTCCCTATCGGTGCTTTTGGCATCTGGAAAATTCGTCCACTGTTGCGGGAGAAAGTGCTGGAAAGGAGTAGGGGAGAGGCTTCCTAAAATCTGCTATGTTAACGAAAGTGCTGGGATGCTGAGTAGTTCTTTTTCTTTTTTAAAGTAAGTTCCAACCATGTGCATAGAAGTTTGTAGGAAATACTTGTAGTATTCCAGAGTTTGCGTCGTCCGCATTGGTGAAGCTCAGCCTTTTCGAGAGAATCAATCCAGCCCTGCACCCAGCCCCGTGTTTCTTAGGCAGATGTTTCTGGTACTGTGAACTGCAGACTGCCAAGCTGGTGTGGATTTAGGGGAGGAGGAAGAAGGAAAGGCTTGGAGTTGATCCTCTCCCTGGAGGAGCGGAGTTTGAGTGTTGATAGCCCGCCTGAGGTGGAGTGTGTGAGCAATCACTTACCACATAGTTGTGAAAATTCGCAGGAAGGCAGTTTACCCCTCCTTGTAATAGCATGGGGAGGGGGCTTGTTGGAGAATGAGCAGCAGAAAATAGATTTGTCACTGAAAGGAACCAGAACGGCAAGGGTCAAACCATGGTGCCAGTCCCAGGCTGGACTTGGTGAGAAAGGCCAGGGTGAGAGGTGGAACCAGTTTTTATGGAGGCTTTGGGAGTGTCCTGGGAAAACTTGTTTGGGACACTTGTGTTTGGATGTCCAGAGGTGGAGCAGCAGCTGTGAACCATCCCTCCCTCCTTTCCAGCTCATAAAGCATGCCAGCTCAGTGACCCCTGGTGTGTGTGTGTGTGTGTGTGTGTGTGTGTGTGTGTGTGTGTGTGCGCGCGCGCGCACAGGGACACGCTGGGTCTGCAGTGGCAATTCAGAGGTGAAGAAAGGAGCGTGTGTGTTTTCAGTACAGACATAAAGAGAAAGCAAATTTTCCACTGAGTCCTGGGTGAGGGGGAGGTGGCTGGAGCCTGGCAGCAGGGGGGAGCCTGGAACAGGAGGGGCACTGCTAGGCTGAATGTAGGAGAAGACAGAGAAGTGGCTGTGGTGACCAGAAGCTCAGTCCAGTTGGCAGCCGTGGGCATCTGTGTGACCTGGGGTCACCCTAGCTAGATATTTCCTGGGACCTGCTCTGGGCACCCCTCCCTTTCTCCTTGGGCTGGGGAGGATCCTGGTGCCTGCAGCCTGGGAATGCGCACCCCCTCATCTCTGACTCGCCCTTACCCGAATTCCAGTGGCCCAGTGGGTGATACTGCCATATGACTGGTGCTGGACTTGCTCTTGCCCTCGACTGTGGTCTCAGCAAGTAGCCTTAGTCAAGACAGGTGGGGATAAGGGTGGGTGCACTCACCCTTGAACCACTTCACTGACTGAGTTGGGTGTGTTCCTGGGGACTTTTCTGGCAAGGAAGGGGCTCTCATCCTCCCCACTTGCTTTGCTTTTTGGTCCCCACATTGGAATTTCACAGGGTGCAGTGGAAATGGGAGACCAGTGTTCCTGTTCCCAGAAGGGCTGGATTGACTCTGTTTTCTCCATGCCTATTTCTTGCCAGGGGTTGGGGCTGAGGCAGACAGTCACTTGCAATTTCATTGGGTTTTATTTTTGAAACAGCTTATCCCCTGCCCTCATCCCTACTTTCATAAACTAAGCTAAGAAACCGGAAAATGTCCAAACGCCGGAGCGTTGGGGTCTAGCAAAAAAGAAGAGAAGAATCTTGGATGCACTGAAACAAATCCAAGCGTGTTCCGCTTGGCTCGGTGCACTGCCCTGGTGGAAGCAATGAGCTAATCCTCTCACATACACGAGGTGTGGAGGGAGGTGTGGATATGGGCTGCTGCCTCTCTGATCTCTGGTTGATGACAAAGCCCCTGCTGGTGTCCAGTAGGTGGCTCCAGACTGTCCCAGCTCAGAGCCTTTCTGGTTTGCCTTCCAGTCTGGGTTGAAGCCCTGTTCCTTCTCTCCCTTGATTCCTTCCATCTGCCCTATGACCCCACTAATTGACTCCAAGCCCCCTAAAAAGCCTGCCGGCTTCTCCTTCCGGAACCTTCCTGTGGCTGTCTCAACCACCTGGTGCCATGTTGCCTGGCTCTTTTACAGCGTTTTGCAGGCTCTTCTCATCCACAGGTGTCTCTTTCTGCCTTGTTCTCCCTAAGCCCTAGGGACTGGCAAGGACCTTCTGGGTGAGGAGGAGTTAAAAGGTGTTTCTATGGCAACCCCAGGACCAGTACGGAGCACAAGTGTTTAGGAGAAGAATAAACTACATGCTGGCTTATAAAACACACTGTGGGGGAAAGAAAAGGACTTGGCAGCAGCCAGGATGTGTGTGCCCCCCACCAACCAGGCATCGCCCCTGAAACTTCTGACAAGACCTTGACTTTGCGGAGGAAGGGCAAAGGGAGGTGGGAGTGGAGAAGGCGGCCCCCCTGAAGTGGAGGGCCCCTCTGAACTGGAGAGCCCTCTGAACTGGAGGGGTTCTGTTTTAGCAACCCTGTCCAGCTCAGGAAGAGGGAGAGTGCCCAGAGCTTTCTGAGGGGTGAGAGTGAGTGTATGCGTGTATGCATATGTGGTTTTTGCAAGGTTAGGGCAACCAAAAGGCAGAATTCTGCTTTAGCATGCCAATCCCTTTCTCCAGCCCCATTTCCATCCATGGGCTGTCAGTTTGGGGACCTGACCACAGTGTGAGGCCCACGGCCAGTGCTGGTGGATGGATCCTGATATCCCCCAATTGTTTTGATTTGGGCCGGTGCCAGCAGATTCTTTTAGTATCAGATCTAGGTTGGTGGTTTTAGCAAAGAAGCCATTTTCAAAGGAGCCAAATCAATTCTCACTCTGTCTCCCACACACAGTCACACCCTGACTGGGCTTTGTGACTTAAAAATGGAAAAAAGAAAAAAGAAAAAAGAAAAAAAAGAGATCAGACTTCAGAGAGTTTGGGGCCCAGGAGCTAGAGGCCTTGAGGATAATGCAGAGAGGAGAGCTGCTATTGGCTAGAGAAAGGCGGGAGGAGGGGGGAAGGACCACTCTCAGTCCTCCATGGGGAGCAAGCTATTTGAAGTCTCTCATCTACCCAGCAACCTTAAGAGTTGTTACTTTCCCATTCTCCAGATGCGAAAAACTGAGGCAGAGTGAGGTAGGGCTTGCCTAACTCTACCTCAGTGGCTAAATTGAAAGACTAAACCTCTCTTAGGTATGTCATCCTTCAAAAGCTTTCCCCTTTTCATGAACCCTAAGGCAGGTGTTCCAAAAATAAAGAGGTGCAACCAGGGTGCCCCTTAGAGGCAAGGATGGGAAACTTTGCCTCACATATTCGAGCATGTTGTCAGGAAGTGCTGTTTTTAAAAGAAGACAGCATGCAGGGAAAGGTAGAGGAGTGAGAGAAAGAGAGATGCATCCTCGTCGAGGTGCACTGACACAGGGACTGTGGGCTTCCATAAGGTGGAGATGGTGGGGATGCCACAGGAAAAGGCAGCCTGTTGAGTCAAGGTAGACCCTTAGTGACCCTGAGAGCAACGGGTCTGAACCCCGTCCTGTCCTCACGATCTCTAACACACGCGACAAGCCCATTACTGCAGTCACAGTAAAGTCAGCCCCCCTGGTTGAGGGTCTTCCTCTCATTCACCTGTCAGGGTCAAGTTGATGGCATCTGACAATATCAACTATCATGTGAGAGTGAGCTTGGCTCGCAATGGGCAGAAGCCCAGTGTTAGCAGGTGGGGAAGCCAGACAGTGAGCAGGGAGGCCGAAGCTGACCGGAAAAAAATGTCTTCCTACCACTTTCCAATTTGCGGTCCTTTCACAACTCTGGGTAGACAAAGCTGGAAAAGTGGCTGCAGAAGTAGCTTATATGGAAGGGTTTCTGCTTGTTTTGCAAGAACTGCGGGAACCATTTAACTCAACTGCTGAATGGTGCATTCCAACAGGTTCATTAATATAAAACAAAATCAAAAACACAATTCTGCATTGCATTTGGCCGTTACCGCTGCAGCCGCGATGGACAAGGAGGCCCCTCCTTCTAGCCTTTGTTATAGTCCATTCCTGGGTGGCTTCGATGGACCATATGGCGTGGTGGGGAGCTCAGCTCCTCCCTCTGTGCGTGCATTACTGGACATTGTTAAGCTGTAGTTCCCTCATTGATAAAACCAGAATGGCAACAGTAAATCCATTGCCACTGGGCAGTTCTAACTCATGGTGATCCTGTATATGGTTGAGTAGAACTGTGCTCCAGGGGGTCCCCAACGGCTGACTCTTTGGGCAGTAGACTGCAGAGTCGGTGAAAGAGATAAAGAACCTCAAGGAGATGGATTGACATAGTGACCTCAGTGGTAGGCTTGAGTGTGATGGGGATCATGATGACGACGTGGAGGGGGCGAGCGGATCTGTTATTCATGGGGTCACAGTAGAATCGACAGCACCTAACCACACACTGCAGGTGTTTCTTCAGAGGTGGTCTGGATGGCCTTGAACTTGCAACCTAGTTAGCAGCTGAATGCATGATTTATTTTTTTTTACACAACGGGGAATAATTTATACTGCCTTGGTTCTTTAATTGTTAAAATTACTATTATAATTTGAATATGTTCTATGCACACTTCTCTCCCTCTGTATATCTGTCTCTACTCATCTTTATCTGTTAATCTCTCTTTGTAGAACTCTATGAAAAAGTCCTTTTTTGATCACTATCCCAAATTCTGTTTCCTCCTATACCCTTTCTTCTCTATGCATTTCTGAGCATAGACACCGGCAGAAAGTCTACCTATTGCTTTTTCCTTTTTTTACATATTATTTCTGTTTTTCTTTTATCATTATTATTATTATTAATTTTAATGAAAATTTAAAGAGATTTTGGATTTCCATTCATTCATTGTTCACTTTTTTCCCTACCAACATCTCCCCTCCAGTTCGTTCTTCTCTTTGAAAACTAAAAGAAAAATTCTTTCATTGTTATACAGTCCTTCCCCCCAAGTCCACTCCATTATGCAGCCTTCGTTCTGGACTCGTCATGACAATAATACCTAATCACATATCCCTTTAAAATAGTTCTCTCTCTTATCTGTTTCAATGCAGTATATATAATTTATCTCATCTTTCTCAGTCTCTCCCTGCCAACCCCTATATCAGTCCCATTTTACAACAGTGGCACTATTCAGTATTTGTCCTTTTGTGACTAAGATATTTCACTCAGCATAATGTCCTCCAGGGCCACCCATTTTGTATAATGATTCATGAGTTCCTTGTTTTTTAATGCAGCATAGTATTCCGTTGTGTGAATATACCAGAGCTTCTCTATCCATTTGTTTGTTGATGGGCACTTAGGTTGTTTCCAACTCTTTGCTGTTGTGAACAAAGATGCAGTAAACATGGGTGTGCATAGGAGAACACTATACTTGATGGTCTAGGACTTTGGTGTACTTGACCCAAGCCATAGTGTTTGTTTTCAGTCACCTCACAAGACAGAACAATGAACAAGGAAGGCCAAAGAAGAATTGATTTCTTTAAATGATGATGTTGGAGGATACTGAAAGTACTATGGATTCACTGAAGAATGTGGAAATCTACTAGAATGTTTCTTACCAGGGAGAGTAGTGAGACTTTGTCTCACATGTTTTGTACGTATTATTAGGATAACACACCCTGCTTGGTAAAGTAGAGGTCAGACGTAAAAATACCTCCAAGAAGGGAGATGAACACAGTGGCTGCAACAATGGGCTCAAATGTAGTAACAATTTTAAGGACTGAGCATAAGGATGGACTGGGCAGTGTTTTGTTTTGGAATACATAAGATTGCTACGAATTGGAATCAATTCCGTGGCACCTAACAACAACGCTACTACATAGAGTATTCCGTTTTTTTCAGCCTACAATATGTATTACTGCTCTTTCTTAGAATACATATAATTATACTTCATTCTGTTTCTGTACACCTCCTTCTTGGGACTTAACCAATGTGTTAGGTTCCAAAGACTGAGTTGTTAAGTGGAAATAGGGATTATGTGAAAATGGAGAATGACTACATCCCCTCACAGTGCGAAGGATGACTACACCATTGGGTAACTGCCAGATTACCTCATTACATAATTGCCAAATTACCTAACCACTGCATTTCAATATCAGGTCATTGCCAAACCACTGAGAATCATGGCCCAGCCTCACCTTAACCAAGACAACCATTGTTACTTTCACCTTGTACCTGGGCACTCGTGACCTTCAGATGTATGTTATTAGTTAACAAAATAATTGGATAGAGTTTTATTTACTAGCGTCATAAATGCAAACCATCCAGTAACGACGTCATTGAGAAGTGAGGAGTAGGTGTATGATGGTGCATGTGGCTATGATTGTAAAGCTATTAATTATGAAAAGGAACCATAGTACTATAGTGTATCACATGTTAGCTTACTAACCAGCTACCCTTTGGTAGCTGTTTGAATCTACTAGCTGCTCCACAGAAGAGAGAAAGAGAGAGAGAGAGACAGCCTTGAAAATCCAACGGAGAGTCACCATGAATCAGTGTCAACTCGACGGCAGTGTTTCCTTACTTTTGGTTATAAATTATCAAATGATTATCATATGCCAAGCATCATTTTAACAAATTTACATGCATTTCCCAGTTTAATTCCCCCAATAGTTCTATAAAGCAGTTGTGCTGTTGCCGCTTTCATCTATGGATGACAAAACTGAGTCTTAGAAAAAGTTATAACTTGCTCAAGGTTATACAGCTGGTAAACAGCAGAACCAGTATTTAAACCTCTGGTGACCTTGTGGTAAGAAGCTGTGCTGCAATCTCAAAGGTTCACTGTTCATACCCAACAAACTCTCTGCGGGAGAAGGATGGACAGTCTCCTCCCATGCAGTTTATTTCTGCCTCTAAAAACCTGCTGGAGGGTCAGCTATGGGTCGGTTCCAACTCATGGGCACACAATAACAACAACATCAATGAAAATTATATAGTACATTATAATCTTCTTCTTCTAAGTCACTGGTAGATGTTGTTGAGTTGATTTCTGTTCATAGTGACCCTGTATGACTGAGTAGAATGGCCCAAAAGGGGATTGTTTGTTTACTGGAATCTTTATGGAGGAAGGCCACCTGGCCACTCTGCTATGGTCATTGTGTAGGTTTCAACCAGTAACTTTTGGTTAGCTGCTGAGTGCTGCCCAAAAAAACACAGCCAAAAAAAAAGAAAATCTCAAACCCAAACCCAACCCATTTCTGTTGGGTAGATTTTTACTTAAGACCCCATACCCAGAGTAGGATCTCCAAGCCCCAAAAGGTTTCTGAAGTTGTCTATCTTTCTGGAAGCAAACAACTCCATCTTTATCTCATGGAATGGCTGGTGAGTTTGAACCTGTGACTTTCTGGTTAGTAGCTGTGCTCTTTGAACCACTATGCTATCATGGATCCTCTCACTCACTAGGCCAAAATTTCTCTAACCAGTGACTATGGAGGTTCTTACAGGCCCTTTATCCTTAAAAAGGACTCGGCACCAAATAGACACAGCACAGTCCTCTTGTTCACGTGGACAGGGGTTTCTCCATCCAGACACACAGGATCATTGGACACAAGTCACTCACATTTAGCTGCTTGACAGGCCCCTCTTTCCCTTCTGCAGCGGCTGTGTTAACAGAGTGCTTTTTTCGATGTTTCCGTTTAAAGGGACGGGAGAACTAGATCCCTGTCCCTGGGATATTCCCAGCGCATTCCTTAAAAGGGAAAAATGATTTCTCATTTCTGTTGCCTGGCTGAACTTGCTTTTCTTTTTCGCCCTCCTTTGACTCTTTGTAAGGGAACACAATTGGGTCCATTTAGACCACGCTAAACAGGGTGTTTTTTGTGGGGAGAGCTGGTCTTAAGAGCTAGGAAAGCCATGGCCCTTGACTTTCTAAAGATTATAGAACAATTCAGCAGAGGGTGCTTTTATTTATTATTGGGTTTTCCCTCCCCTCCCCTTCATTATGAAGAGTAGGCCTGATACTACACTGAATCCATTTGACGTTGGGCTTTTGCAGACCCCCAGGTTCACAAGCACACAAGGATGTGTTTTGTGGACCCACTATGACTCCTACATTGGGTTTTGTGTGCGTCCCTAGATGTGGCCTAGCTTACTGGTGCTGGTTAGTCTTTGTTGCTCTAGTCCCCTGTTCTTGCATTTGGATTGTGTTGGGTGGGCATGGTGGGATAGCCACGTGGATGGAGATGGACTGCTGAGGGTTGCGGGAAAGGTAGACTCCAGCCAAGAGATTCAAGGGTCTCTTCATTCTGGGAGCTAGAAGGGCTGGCATAAAACTCTCCCAGGGGTCTTGGGATAAAGCATCTTGAAACGACCTTTTCAAGCACCACATCTGCCCATCTATCAAGCTGGTCTCACTGGCCCTTCCCACTCCAGCCATTCAGTCTCTCTCTGGACTTTGGTGTAGTTCCTCCAACTCTTCAGTCACATTGTGTTTTCCCCAGTCTCATTTCATCTCATTTCCCTTCCTATGCCCTGGCACTGATGTCAGAGAATAGTCAAGACCCAAATGGTAAAATGGTAAACATTCTTTTTCTTCAAACTATCTATATGTAAAAGCCAAACTCCCTGAAGCTTCATGGGAAATCTCCAGGCTTTTTGGGAAACTCCCTTGGCTAGGAGAGACTCAAGGGTGATGTAGCCTTTGAGCCCTCTAACCCATTACAGAGAGAGGCTTCTGATAGGCTGGCTACATTACTTGTCAGCTCTAGTCCCGCCTTCAGGTGGGTTAGGTCAGAAGTGAGCATAACATTCTACCATCTTCTAGGGGGGAAAAAGAGAGAGACAGAGAGAGAGACTTTTGAGTCACCCAGAATATCAACTACCATTCATTGAGGTGGTCTTTCTACGCACCAGGCCCTATACCCGAGACCTTCTATTTCATTGCCTTCAGACCTCCTCAGCAGGTAGAGATTCCTATCCCGGATGGCTGGTGAGCAGAGTCAGACAGATAAAATCACAGTGCGAAGACACGGACAAGCCAGAATTCACGCCTAGCCTACCTCGGAAACCTGGACTTGGATTCCAGCCCTTGAGTAGACTAAGGCCAGGACTCCTTGTTCTTGGGAAGACTCTGCGCCTTTTGTGACTTCTCCACCCTGGACTTCTGGCTCCGTTTGCCAGGGCTCCCCTCAGTATTCTCATCTATGATTTTCTTTGGAGCTGTCCTTCCCACACCTCTCTCCCTGCTGCCCTTCTGTCCTAAGTCAGTCCTCAGGTACCAGCCAAACCTGACCGTCATCACCCATTTCTGTGCTCATCTCAGCAGCCCTCCACCTTGTCATCACCAAGGAGTATTTGTATTACTTTTTTCCTCTCAAAGGATCGATCCCATGTTTGGAGAAAATGGTATCCATCATAATGTTATGTGCCGACTGTTAACTATTTTTTTTCTCCATTTAAGCCAAAATCCATCTCTGACTGTCGACCCCAGCCAATTATTACACTGACGTAATCAACTAGTGCTAATTACGGGTAGCCAAAAAAGCAGTGAAACTTGGCATTTCCGCCGGCCCAGGAAGCTTTCTCATGAGCTGCTGGATGGTGGTATGATTTGGGTTGGCTTTCTGAAATGCTGAAAATAGTTTCTGGGTTCCAGTATAAGTCCCTGGGCCTGATTCTCTGGAGAGCGATTCTTCAGTTTCATGCCAGTCCATTGTGTCGCCTCTCTGTGAGCAGGCCCCTTGCCATCTTCCCGTGTTGCCTGCAGTGCTGAGATGGGGCTGGGGAGGGGAACACGTCACCCCTCTGTCCCTATCGAGTTTGCAGTTCATGTTACAGGAGGTGACACAGGCCCAGGGTCTTGCTTTCCTGTATTAATCTCTGAGTGACTGGCACAAACTGGGACATCTTCTAGAGCAAAGGACTTATTAAATCACTTTGGGCAGGTGGCCTTGAGGTATCTTTCCCAGCTGGGGTGGAACTGAATGGCCTTTTTGGTTGGTTGTTCAAAAGGGTAAGAGGTCCGAGGGGTGGGGAGCAGGTTCTCAGAGAACTTTTCCTGATTGGTTCAGCGTCCCTCTGGGAGCTTGAGATGCTTTGGCTGCCATGGAGGACTGGTCAGTGCTGCTCAACATCCCAGTTCTGATTTATGTCCCCTTAAACCTTATCACCTAACAGTGGCATTCACGGCTCACAGAGGAGAGACTTGCAGTATTCCCAGGCCTGCCGCCACCTGGCTTTGTGTGGGGGTGGGGAAGGGAAGGAGAGCTGTAAGATTTGGCTTGGAGGAGGCCAAGGTGAAGTTCAGCCAGTGGGAAAACAGCCCTGGGATGACTGGGGGTGGAGCGCTGACGGAGCCCCTGAGCGCCCTTCCGGACCCAGTGCCCTTCCATATCACTCAGCCCTCACCTCCTCCCTCATTGCACAATGTTGATCCCTCTTGGAAGGAGATGGCCTCTTACAGGAGAGGGGGACAGACTCATTGAGAAATCCCAGGGCACCTGCCCTCCCTGACAGTGAGGCCCAGGACAAATGAGTGAGGGTCAGACTTTAGGAAGACTTGTTTTTGTGACCTGATGGACACCCCCCCCCCGGGGTTGGCTAAAGTGACACACTTCGTATGTGAGGAAGCGCTCTCTTTTGACCTTGACTTTATCATTCTCATGAATAGACAAGTAGCATCTTAATTTGGGGGGGGGGAAGTGACTTATGTAAATCCTATTGCTCACAAGCTTGGCACGTTCTCTGGACTCAAGTTTCCTCATATGTAAAGATGGGGAAAGAGTAATAGCACTTAGTGTACCAGTTAAGGCAAGGGTAAATAAAGGAGATGATTCCTGGGAAATGTTTAGCCCAGCATCCGCCACATGGTTCACTTTTAGCAATGGTGTTATGTACGACTGAGTTGGAGCTGACCCATAGCTGACCTAACGGCAGGTTTTCAGAGGCCGTAAATTCTACAGGAGATTGGCCATCTTTTGCCAGCTGAGTCACTGGTGGATTTGAACCATATGCCTTTGGGTTGACAGTGCAGATCCTTACCACGAGGCCGCCAGACACCCTTGCTTTAATCAGCAGCAGTTATGATAACATAGAAATAGTTGCTGTTACTTGCTGTCTAGTCGATTCCAAGTCATGATAGCCTTCACGGATCCAGAGTTCCCTGGTGCAGGGTTTAACACACTTGGCTGCTAATTGGAAGGCTGGAGGTTTGAGTCCAGCTAGAAGGGCCCTGGCGTGAAAGTCTTGGCTGTCTCCTTCCAGCACTGCAGCCACTGACATGCAACTCTGACCCGTACAGGATCATTGCAGGTTGGGATCAAGTGACTTATGTGACAGGGATCATGTGATCTCTTTATTTACACGTGGAATATAAGCTCCTGAGCGTTGCGTGACCTTTTTCCAGGTACATGCAGAAAGCTGAGTTTCAAAAGCCTGGTTTTCTTGACACTTAAATCTCTGCCTCCCCACTTCCTCACAGTCCCTGGGACAACAAAACAAGCAACATGTTGCCAGCTTAACATTCCTAGGACTGTATTTTAGAATCTTGCGTCCACTTGGTCTCATTTGGTGACCCCCACCACCTTGGTGAGGCGAGCAGGACAGAGGGCTCTGAGGCTGGATTCATTTGCATTTAACGGACGTTGATGGTCGTAGTTGTTCAGCTCTGCAGCCAGTATATTGAGATTTGAACCCACGTCCTCTGAGGCCTGGTCCAAACTCTGTTAAGAGTCTAGTGCAGCCCTTCCTTCCTTTAGACCACTTCAGCACATTTGCTCTGCTGGACAGAGGTAGAAGGCACTGGGGGAGCCAGAGGGAGAGTGAGGGAAATAGACTGATGATAATGAACATCCTGGCAGTTCTCTCAGAGTCCTGGCCACTACCTTTCTCCCTGACCCTGGAATCACCTTCATGATGTCATCCTGTTCAGGTTTCAACTGCAAAATATGCAAAATATGCAAAATAGCAGGATCATCTGTGTGTGCTATGCCTCGTGTATTTTATTCACATATACATTTAGCGTAATCCGTACCTCATTGAATGCTTATTATGAGTCATAACCCCTGGAGGGGTTCCGTCTTCTAGCTGAATAATCAAGAGTCTAAATCCATCAGTCACACCCTTTGGAAGATAATTTCTTTAGCAACAAAGTCTATTGAAATAAGAGGCAGGGTCACAAAACCTCTGAGGAGCTGAGCTGCCCGATCTGATGATGTCTCTGACCACTAGACTTTCTGGAAGAGCAAAGCTGATAGGCCACAGAAGGGGCACCCCCGCAGACTTAGTCTAGGCTGGAACCAGGAGTCGAGGTCATTTCAGTGTCTTGCCATCGACTGCTAGAGGGCTGGGCAGGAAAATAACCTGGAACCATACTAATGCCCCTGGAAAAGCCAACAGGCCAGAGAATGAGATGGCTACTCAATATATGTGTCCTACGCTGTGTGTGTCAGAGAAAGAGAGGGAGAAGAAGATACGTGCTTTCACCAGCAAGCTCAGTAAAGAAAAGCTGTTCTAAACGCCCAAGAGAGTGTATGAAACCGTGCTGAGCACCTCGGAGGGTAAAACAAAAGCCATTGCTCATCCTTGCCGAACAGGGAAGACAAGGGACTTGGAAAAGCAGAGCAGAGATTTAGGACCACAGGTGCTGACAAGTGTGCTCACATCCTGGGGCGCTTTGGCAGTTTGACGGATCTTATTTATTCAGGGGGCTCCTTTAAGCCAGAGGAGATTGCTGGAGGCCCCTAAAATTTAATGCCCCACCTGGATCCTTCACATCTGTGCTTTATTTTTAAAAAAAGTTAACCCCAAATAGTTCAGATTCCTCCTGGCACCCCTTGGAGAGCTAACTGACAACAGGGGGACAGACAGGGAAAGGTCAGATCACACTGCCCAGTAGAAACATACCACTCACTAGCTGCATGAGCCAGGCGTGGATGTCGTTTTAAACTCCCTGGTTATGATTATTGGGAATCACCGTGGATTGATTTGGATTCAGGGCGACCTGATGTGGTCAGCAGGATAGCTCTAGTGGCTTAGCAAGTTGTGACTTTTTGACAAGCAGATTTATCTAGTTTATCCGAACAGCCAACCTTTGGACTAGTCCTTCAGCATTTTAACCATGTTTATCGCCTGGGGACTCAGCAAAATTCATTTTCATCATGTCTTTTATATAACCCAACATACCCAGAATGTAATTAATTTAAAAAAAATTATTGAGCTTTTTGTTGCTGTTGTTGTTGTGTACTGTCAAGTCAGATCCAACCCATAGTTGACCCTCCAGTGGGTTTTCAGAGGCTGTGGAGGGAGATTGTCCAGCTTTCTCCTGCTGACCCCCTGGGGGACCTGAACCTCTGTGTTTGGGTTCAGGTTGGTAACGCAACTCCTTACCAATAGGCCTCCAGAACCCCCTATTAACTTAGAAGTTAGGAATTATCATTATCATCATTTCCCCATTTTACAGATGATAAAACTGAGGCAGAGAGAGAGAGCGCGTGAGAGAAAGAGAATGCACCTCAAATAACTTGCTTAATATGCAGCTAGTACCTGAGGGAGAGCCAGGATTGACCGCAGATTCCTGACTCCTGAGTCCTAAATCCTCAATCACAAGTCATGTGCAAGGCCCAGCAGCTGTGAGGTAAGGTGAGCTTGCCTTGGACCCGGTACTTCAGCTCCCACCCTCCAGGTTAGAAACCTCGTACAGCCAGGTACCTCTTGATTGCAGCACTTTCCGCCTTAACTGTGGAGGCTCTGAACTGCTTTGTGCTTGATTGGAGGGGTCTGGGCATCTCCTCCCGCCCCAAGGCTGCCCCAGGCCACAAGGTGTGGGTGGCAGTGGCGGAATTCCTGGCCGAGCTCGGCAGAGTGGGACGAGGAACACTTGTCCAGTCGGCCTCACGAGCTGGGCGAGGTCACTGTACCAAGTTGGAAAGTGGTATGCGGCTAATTGCAGGGGGGAGGCTGAGAGGATTAACACTCTGGAAATAGACATCAGCAAACTAAGAATAGCCCCGCTGCCTGGAAATGGCTGGGTTTTCCTGACCACTGGCCATCACACTTAGTAGATGCTCAGTAAATGTGGGTAAAATTCAGTCATAAACCAATCCTGAACATGGGTCCTGGAGGGGGGCTCACCGTTCAGACTGTGTTCTGTATAAAAGGAGAATTGAGCCAGGTTATTTGAGTTTTCCTCTAGATGAGGACTCTGCTGTCTTGACTTGCCTCCTTTTGTTGGTCCAGGGAATAGTGCAGGCAATTGGGAGTGCCAGGGAGAAACTTGGGCCATTCGTGCTGTTAGCTCTCCCCTTCAACCTGGTTTGTTGCCTGCCATCTCGACAGGCTAGGAAGATGCTGGTCACTTCTTCTTGCCCCTTTATGAAGACTTGGGGGGCTCCCCAGAGTACTTTTGACTCCCTGAGGGGTTGTTGTTTGTTGTTATGTGCCGTCGAGTCGCTTGCGACTCATAGCGACCCTATGTACAACAGCCCTAAACTCTGCTCTGTCCTGTGCCAATCGCACTGTCTCTGACACTCCCATCCCAATTATCCCAGTCACTGAATCAATCCACCTCATAGAGGGCCTTCCTCTCCTGCGCTGTCCCTCCACCCTCCCAAGCATGGGGTGCACACCTTTAATAGTTGGCTGCTAACTTCAAGGCTGATGGCCCACTGAATCCATCCAGAGGCGGCTCAGAGGAAGGCATGCTGAAAACATGTGGAGACGAGGCTGCCCTGACACACACAGGGTTCTGGTGAATCCGAGCCACCGGCGAGTGTGTGGTGTGATGCGTTGGCGAACTCTAGTCACTGGCAGCCTCACCATGGGAGCATCCCTCCTCTAGCGCCAAGCTCCTGAGTCCTTGCTAAATGCCACCACATCACTGTCTCAGGAGAATTGAGGCTGCCTTCCTGGCGGAAACCCAGCACCACCACCTCTCATCCGTCCTCCTGTGAGTTGAGAGGGTAGAGGAGCTGGTACTTGAAGACTTGAAGGTACTCCTGTGGCATTCTATAGGTGAAGCATTGGGCTGCCAACAAGCCGGTCAGCAGTTTGAGCCCACTAGCTGCTCCATAGGAGAATGAAGACCAGTCTGCTCCTGTAAAGATTTACGGCCTTGGGAACCCTGTGGGGACTGTTCTGCTCTGTCCTGTGTCTGCCATGAGTCAAAATTGACTTGGCAACAGCCCTGGGACTACCTGAAAATATGTTTCTTAAGGTGTAATCTGCGTAGTACCTATATGAAATGCTGGGTCATATGGAATTTCTGTGTTCAGCTTTTTGAAGAAGCACCAAACTGCCTTCCAGAATGGTTGCACCATTATACAGTCCCCCTGACAATATATAATAGTTCCTTTCTTGCCACATCCTCTCCAACAGTTATTACTTGCAGCCCTGTTAAACCTTTCCATGGTTACTGGAGTGAGATGGTACCTCATTGTGGCTTTTATTTGCATCTCTCTTATGGCCAGTGATTTGGAGCATTTCTTTATGTGTCTGTTTGCCATTCAAGTATCTTCCTCTGTAAAAATTCTTTCCATGTCTTTTGCTCTTTTTGTAATTGGGTTATCCGTCTTTTTCTTGTGGGAGACCAGAAATATTCTGTAAACTCTCGTTATAAGACTCTTGTCTGAGATGGTATCGCCAAATGTTTGTTCCCAGTTGGTAGGTTTGCCTTCAAAGTTTTCAGAATGCTGCTTTGCCTCTTTTTTATCTTTGCCTCTTGGAACTACATCAGTGCAGTTAAGGTTTTGAGAAGTCCTGTTACAAGGATACCCACTGAGCTCTGTTTAGTTCTGTGTTTCCTCAACATTTCTGGCCAAGGGGCCTGCTTGTGCAAAGAAACACCCTGAGCTCATTCTGTGAGCTCAGACTCAGATGAGAAGTCTGAAAACCATTTGCCCATCAAGGGACTGGAGAATTGAAAGAGAAAGCAAGAACGATTCTCTACGTTGCTCGGGAAAGTTGCCCACCTGGTTCCACCTAAGAGAAATGGGAGCATCAGTGTGAGAAGACGCTTTGGATTGGGCAGAAGAAAACACTGGCCAGGTTTAAGGACCAGTCTGTTGGCTCAGTTCTAGGCAGACTTCAGACTTCTAAATCTTAGTATCTTCTTTCTACCAGTTGGGGCTTGGTGGGAGGAAGATGTGACTGGTGTGAAGGTGGGCTTCTTAACAGACTTTCAGGGTGAGTGGACAGGTGGATGGTGGAGAGAAGGCACCGACTTCACACCTGTATACTCCCATCACTCGTTCCTGGGCCTCTCAGCCTCAGCTCACACCTCTCTGGTCTAGTCTTCTTTTAGATCATGCTTCTTAATCACTGTACAGACAGAAGCAGTTTCTTGAGAATCTGATAAGAGCTATGCATACAGATTTCAGGGGGTCCAGAGACCCTTCGAAAGACTGCTGAATAACTCCCACCCATCCATCTTATCATAGCGAATCACTGAGTCATCCATAATATATTAATAAAAATAACTGAAATACCCTGATTTAATCCCAAATTTCCTAGAAGTTAAGGATCCTCCAAATTCAGTGATTGGTGTGATTGACTAAATGATTGTGGATGGATATTTTTACTAAGTCCACATAGGACATGAAATGACCAATTCCATCTCCTTGGATGTGTCCCTGGGCAGAGCAAGAGTGGGCACTTGTAGCCTATGAAGGACATCAGATCTTCTCAAGTTTGTGCCAGGAAAAAGTCACTTAGCCAAGGTCCTAGGGACCGTGTTAAGCTCGTTAAGTTGCCATCAAGTGGACTTTAACCCACAAAAGCCTTGTATCATCTCCACAGTCATTATTAACCTCATTGTACAGTACTGTGTTGTGATACATAGTGTTTCCACTGGCTCCTTTTCAGATGATCACCAGGCCTTTCTTCCTAGTCTTTGAAAGCTTCAGTGAAATGATTACCGCAGGTATTTGAAATACTGGTGGCATAGCTTTCAACATCATTGCAATACACAAATTATCACAGCATAGGTAACTGGCAGATAGATAGTGACAGGAAGTTGGTGGGATAGAAAAAGAGACTTAGTGCTCCCCAAAGAAGAAAACCCCAGCGTGTCTCTGCCCTCTCTGGCTTTGTGGTTCCCCTTTAGGGCCTCTTGATAGAGTTAATGAGACATTGTGGGTCCCTAAGTGCTGGCATCCAGGCCCTGGCTTTCAGGATATTTACACAAGTGAGGAAAGGAAGGACCAGTGAGCGGAAGGGAAGAGAAACCCACAACTCCTTTTCCAGGCTGGCCCATCCTGTGGAGTGGGGGCTGGCAGAGGTGAATGGCTGCGTGTGTGCAGCCCCCCTCCCCAAGTTTGGGCCTCCTGCCTGGGCTCCTGTCCCCTGCACCATTAACTTGGAAAGCTCAGGCTGGACTGTGGTCAGACAGAGGAAGAGCCTGTGGGTAGGAGGGCTTCCAGACTTCCACCTGGGGCTGGCAAAGCAGCTGGGGCTGGCAGGAGAGTACAGGTAGGGCCTGGGTCGGGAGGCCCGGCAGTGTGGGCTGGGGAAGCATTCCCTGTCATGGGGCTCTGACGCCTTCTGAGGATTCCAGGCTGTGGGGTCACTTGGCCCCAGGCGCTCTCCCCAACTCCTTGCCCCCTCCTTCATAATTTCCTACTTCCTGCCTCCTTCTCCTCTGACACAGTTATAAATAACCCGGGGCTGGCCCCTGCGCCTAAGTATAGGTGAGCCAGGGGAAGGTGGGGGGAATGAAGGGAGGATCTGGCCATTTGGTCAGGGGGGTGTCACAGGGTTTCAGGTTGCTTGCGCAAATTTTGTTTTCTTGGTTTTTTTTCTACTGGAGAGAGAGGTAGTACGAGGATAGGTTTGCGTTCGAGGACTTAGTTTGTGTTCGCTGGGAGAGGCTTGGCCCACCATGGGTGGGTGCTGGGTCATTTCTGCTCTGCTCTCTAGGTCCAGAGGGCTGGAAGGACACTCAGAGGGGAGACCCTTGAGGCCTTGCACAGGGCAGGACACTATGCCTCAGTCCTATGGTCATCTTTCCCAGGCCCAGCCCATGGAGACCAAACCTGCCATAGGCCTATTTCAGTACCTCTAACTCTTCCTTTCTCATTGGCCAAGCTCTTGAGACCAGTTGTCCACCAGTTTCACTGTCTCCCACCCAGCTGGACCCAGAGTCTCAGGTCTGTGTCCACCAACACACACACACACACACACACACACACACACACACACACACACACACACACACACACAGATATAGATATCTAGATATATGTTGTTGTTATGTGCCGTCGAGTCGCCTGAGACTCATAGCGACCCTATGTACAACAGCCCTAAACTCTGCTCTGTCCTGTGCCAATCGCACTGTCTCCAACACACCCATCCCAATTACCCCAGTCACTGAATCAATCCACTTCATAGAGGGCCTTCCTCTCCTGCACTGTCCCTTCACCCTACTAAGCATGATGTCCCTCTCCAAGGTCCGGGTCACTCCTTACAACATCTCCAAAGTATGTTAGACGGAGCCTCAGAATCCTTGCCTCCAGGGAGTCGCCCAGTTTAACCCTCTCCAGGATGAAACTTTTTGTTTTCTTAGCAGTCCATGGTACCCTCAGTACTCTTATCCAGCACCACAGCTCAAAGGCGTCAATCCTCCTTCTGTCCTCCTTAGTCATTGTCCAACTCTCTGACGCATAACAAATGATAGCAAAGACCATGGCCTGTATCAGATGCGCCTTAGTCTCCAGAGAGATACCATTGCTCTTCAGTACTTTGGAGAGGTCCCTAACAGCAGACTTTCCCATGGCAATGCGTCTTTTAATTTCCTGGCTACTAGTGCTAAGAGTGTGACTGTGGAGCCAAGCAAACTAAAGCTGTGAACAATCTCTGTCTCTTCACCATCCCTCCTGATGCTACCAGTTGGTCCAGTGGTAAGAATCTTTGTCTTCTTGACACTGAGCCTCGATCTATATTGGAGGCTGCAGTCCTTGACCCTCTGCAGCAAGTGCTTCAGGTCCTCCTCAGTTTCAGCAAACATATCTGTCTCTACATCTATCTCTAATCTATACATATATTCTTTGAACAAAGATGCCTGTTTTCTAGGAGAACCTGAATGGTGCATATGCTTATTTTCTGCTAACTGAAAGGTTGGTAGTTGGTAGGTACCTCAGAAGAAAGACCTGACAGTCTAGTTCTAACATAGTGAGGGTGACGTGATCCAGCATCAACTTGATAGCAAATGATTTCATTTTTTTAAAAAAATATATTCTGGGCTCTGACACAAGGGAGCTCTGTAGTGTTGCCCACAGGGGGTCCGCTGACCCGAAGGCCGTGCCTCTCTGGAGCTTTGATTCTGCCAGCAGCTCTGTGGGAGAAAGATGGGCAATCTCCCTCCTGAGAAACACAATGGAGGACTGGCCATGAGTGGGTTCCACTCGAGGGCAGTACAGGAGAGAAGCTCTGAGTCCCCTGAGTGATGCAGGTACGTTAAGCACTCTGTTAGCTGGAACGTTGTAGATGCAAACCCACTCAGAGACCTTGGAGTAAAAGGCCTGGTGGTCTGCTTCTGACAGCCTTGAGAACACCACGGAGTCGCCTTACTCGGCGCATGGGGTCTCCATGGATCAGCGTTGACACACAGCTCTAACAACAAGCAGCACTAACACACAGGGCGGCCACGAGTTGGAACCGACCAGAGGCAGCTTTATTCTCCTGGCCAGCGGGTGCAGGACTGAGAACACAAAGATGAATTAGCCATGGCGCAGCCCTTCCAGCGGCTTCGCCTGCCCCCCTGGCTTAGGGCTATTTCCTGCCCCAGCTTTGTCACTGGAGGCTCTGGAGGGGTTCCCTCAAGGACGCCTCCGTCCCTGGCACGGCTTTTAGCTTTAAAGCTTTTAAGAAAGAGGATTCAGAAACAACCAGTGGATCGGCTTCCTGTAGCCCGCTTACTGCTGACTACCTTCATCCCAGCAGTGGTGAGGATGGTTCTAGAACCCATGAAGGCACACAGGTGCCTGGAAAACCTCCCACTTTCGTCTCCCCCCGCTCCCAGGAACTCAAGAATTGGGTCCACAGGATATTGTCAGTGTGTGCTGAGGGCCGCTCCTGGACGAGCTGCTCCTCTAAGCCACACAAAGGGATCAGATGTGTAAGAGCAGTGGGTCCGACTTCAGCCCTGGATCTGATATCTGGAAGTGTGGATCTCATGCCCAAGGTCCGCCTGGATCTCTGGGAGCCACCCTGAATTGCACTGACCCTGCATCTGCTTCTTTCTCATCGTGTGTGTGTGTGTCCACATGTATACACCTGCTCTACCCATAACCCATTCTCCTGCAGTCCCCAGTGTCAGGAGGAAGCCGGCTTATGGCTAAGAGCAGGAGGGATCAGAAGCTTCCTGCTGATTGGCTATTTTTCTCCCCCACCCTGCTCACTTTTAGAACGGGGCAGTCCTCAGGACCATCCTGAGCTCTTTCTCGATCCTTGATGAAGCGGAACATCTTCCTTCTGCATTAGGCCTGCTTGGGGGTGAGCACAGGTCCCAGAGATACAAAATGGGCATCAGCAGGACTGGGTTATTCCCACCTGGCACTAGGGGAGGCGTAGTTTGGGGACTGCCTGTGGGGCCAGAGTCCAGTGTTCGCTCACTGGATTCAGGTTCTGCATAGATACTAAGGGAGTTCTGGTGCCATAGTCTATAGGGGAGTTGGGCTGTGAACCCGAAGGTGGCATCTCTGGCGGTTCAAATCCAGCTCCCAGCTCCTTGGCAAAGAGATAGGTGGTCTCCTCCTGTGCAATTTACAGCTTGTGGAAACACTTTGGAAGGTCAGCTATAAGTTGATAGCAATACTTTTTGCCAAAACAAAACAAACAAAAAAAAACCCCTAGATATTTTTGTTCATAAAAGATGCTCAGCAGATTTTTCCCCCTTTACCTTTGCTAACTGAGTCTCTCACGGTTCAATTTATAGATGATAAAAGTGAAAGAGACAGGTATTAATTGGCTTCCAGATCATGATCAATCTTCATCAACCCAGACAACCTTTTGCTTTTCTATCCCTCGGCTGTGCTCTAGGGAATTCCACATCTCTGAGATGAAGGAACACTTTTGGAGCAGAATCTCTTTCCTGAGTCCTTCTGTAGGACTTCTGTAGGAAAACAGCTGAGTGTGTTAGAGATGGGGCTTCAAGTCAGATACGCTTGAGGTTCAATCCCAGCTCAGCTTCTTACTAATGGATTAAGCATGGTTAAAGTGCTGTCAGTGTTCACCCTCAGTTTTTTCACCTGCAAAATGGGAATGAGATGGGTGAACAATGCAGATGGCTGGCAGAAGCACTCAATAAATCCTGACCAGAAACAGAATTTGCAAAGCATGTTTCCTGTGAACTGAAGATCCCCTTTCCCCAGGTAATAATTAAGGCACAGTTCAGTGCTAAAGAAGTAGAAGTCAAAAAAGGTGACATGTGGCCTTCTCTGGAGGTGCTGATAACCTAACAACAGTGGCCACCACCATCTCCATGGGAGGCCAAGATAGAGAGACCCCTGTGCACAACAGAGTGGACGCTGCCTGGCCATTGCAATCATTGCTTTGCTGTGTCAGTCGACATCTTTGAGGTCCTTCACCTATTTCACTGACCCAGACTTTACCAAGCATGATGTCCTTCTCCAAGGACTGGATGTCTAAACTATTTGAGACCGAGTGTCACCCATCCACCTCTATGGAACAGTCTGTATTTCTTCTATGACAGATTTCTTGGAATTTTTTTGGCAGCCAGTGATGTATTCAAGTATCCTCACCAACCTCACAATTCAAACTCATCCGTACTTCTTCGGTCTTCCTTATTCACTGTCTGGCTTTCACATGCTCATGTAATGATTGAAAATACCATGGCTTAGGTCAGGCACACCTTAGTCCTCAAGGGAAGGTCACTGACTTTTAATGCTTTAAGTTCCTTGGCAGCTGGTTTGTCCAACGCTGTATGCTTTTTGTGCTTCTTTGGGGTTGATTCTGGATCCAGGTGTGAAAAGAAGGATGATAAGAAAGACCAACAAATGGCTTGGTGATAAGAGGAAGAAGGATGAGGATGAGTGGAGACCCTCTGAGTGGGTCTTAACATGGTCCTGAGATCTCAGAACCGAGACTGTGTCAACTGAAGAACCAGACAGGTCAAGCAGAAAAGAGAGGCCGTGAAGGCTGGAACTTGCCCCAGAAACACACAGCTGGCAGGGTGAGGACAGCCGCCTTCAGAGACTGGGCTCTTAGGCCAGGTGTTTAGCCCCTGCTCTGGGATCTCCTCTTGTCTCCATACAGACTGCTCTGTGGCCCAGTTCCAGCCCAGTGTGGGCCCCAGGACTCCAACCTCCAAGCGTGCTTCTCCTTTCTCTAGAGAAGCTGGGACCCCTCCCCCTCCTTCCCCAATGCCCAGGCACCGCGTCAGTATCCATTCATGTCCAAGGGACTTTCAGGAGATGCCTGTGGGTTTGATGGAGAGGTGCTGGGAATCCTGACCCTGAGCTAAAGCATTTTCCCATCTTAGGGCACTGGATTGATTCTCTTCACAGGCTGCTGATAAGCAGGGCAATTGCTGGGACCTCTGTCAAGGGCAGTTTGACTCACATCATCAAGAGTCTCAAAAACATGTGTCCCCTTTGAACAGCAGCCTCATATAGAGTCCTTCAATCCAATAAAATGGTCAGCAGAGTGCATGGCTGTATTGCTTATGACCACACCCAAAGCACACTCACAGGCACCTGGGAGGACAGAGTATGTAACTTCCTCAGGTGTTTCTGAGAGTAGAATCTTTATGGAAGCCGACTGTCCCATCTTTCTCCCAAGGAGTATCCGGTGGATCTGAACTACTGACCTTCTAGTTAGCAGTTAGGTGTGTGACCCCTGTACCACAGGAGCTCTATATATTTATAACTAAAAGAAGGGTTAATCTGGTGGGTTAGTGGCAAGAAGGGACGCTGCAATCCCAAAGATACGTGGTTCAAATCTACCAGCTGCTCCGTGGGAGAAAGATGGGCAGTCTCTTCTGGTGAAGACCCGCTGGAGGGTCAGCTGCGGGCCAGTTATGACTTGATGACACACAACAACATGTCTAGAATAGATTTCTTAAATTAGGGTACATTCGTCCAGGAGTATGGGCCAGTTCTCTATTGATGTGGTAATTATGCTTAAATACGAACTTTGGAGTAAGAGAAGTCAGTTTGTTGAAAAGAAAAAAAAGAGATGATTATGTATGTATATAAATGCTTAAAAACAAGTATATCTATCAGAATATCAGCCTTAGTTGTCTCTAGGTCATGAGTTTGGAGTGTTTTCTGACCAGTAATCTTTTGAAAGTAAAATTTCCGAGTGATGACAAATGACTTCCATGAGGACACGGCCCTTGATCTGGGTGCAGCACGGCCTTTGAGAGGGCAGCCTGAAGCCCCTTACCTGAGCCTTGGCGAGGTGGATTGACACGGTGACTGCTGCAGTGGGCTGCAATGTGTCAGGAAGTGTGAGGATGGCACAGGACAGGACAGGGTTCGGGTCTTTTGTTCATAGGGTCCCGATGGGCCATACTCGACTCAACGGCACCTAACAACAGCCACCAGAACAATGTCTGGCTGTGTGTTGGCCCAGTGGCTGCAGCGGTGGGGCTCAAACGCAGCAAACAGTGGTGGGGACGGAGCAGAATGAGGCAGTGTGTGGGGTTGTTTTTGTCTTAGCTCCTGTTACATTTAGGGCTTCTGTGAGTCAGAACTGATTCAGTGGCACCTGACAGCCACCGCTATCATTAAAATGATGTGGACACTCGATGCTACCTAACAACTATATTGTTCAGACAGAGAGGGATATATTTAGTTGTAAAAGGAATAACTTTTATAGCTGAATGGGCTGTTTCTCTCTCTCTCTCTCTCTCTCTCACACACACACACACACACACACACACACACAGCCTTGATGGTGCAATAGTTAAATATTTGACTGCTAGTTTAAAGATTGACAGGACCCACCAGGTTCTGTAAAGAATTCAGCCTGGAAAGCCTTACAGAGCAGTTCTGCTGTGTGTCCTGTGGGATCATTGGGAGTCACCCTGACTCCCTTCTCAGCACCCAACAACAATTAGAGGGTCAGTGGATTCAGTGTGAGGTAGGCAGGCTGGAGGTGCAGACTTCCCATCTACACACACAACACACACACACACACACACACACGTGCGCGGGAGTCACTTTTATTTGCTCAGTGGGTTATACGGCTGCCTTCACAGGGAGCCTTCTGATCTGTTTCCTCCGCTTTTGGTGTCCTTCTTTTGCCTCAGATCCAGTGTTTGAGGCAACGGCCTTTGATACTGGGGAAAGAGAGGAGACAGCACTTTGCATTCAGTCTTTGTCCGAAAGGGATGCTTCCCACTCACGCAGCATACTAAAGCCGCTGCCACAAGCGGAGGGCCTTTATGCGCAGAATGGCCAAGCAGAGGCAGAAAGGGACCTTGTTCTGGGAGGTGGCCTGGACCAGTGACTCCAGGACATGAATGATTGGGGTTCTCTTGGCTCCACCCACCTGGAAATGTTTGCTCCAGCTTTGTAACTTTGCACTTGTGGGCTGGGTCCAAAGGTGCAGAAAAGAGATGGGGCTGAGATAGATGGGGCTTCTTTCTTATAGGAGGGGTGGGAGATGGGGAGGGCAGGGCTGGGAGGAGGCAGGGTGAGCTATGCGGCTCAAGAAGCTACATCTAAAGCTTCAAGAAGTTCCACGTGAGGAAGCTTCTTCTAACGCTTCAAGGAGCTACTAATGTTTGAGGCCAGGCTTAGGGGTCCTCAGAGGGACTGGTTCATGGGTGGGAAGGTTTTGCTCATTTTTGAATCTAGATTTTTATGAAAGGTGGTAACTTCTAGATTAAGAGAAGTAATCAGGTAGGTATGCTAAGATATAAGTAGTTTGTGTGTTATTATGTACCATCGAGTTGGAACTAACTCATAGCTGACCCTCCCAGGGGGTTTGGAGGCTGTAAATTGCACAAGAGAGGGATGATCCATCTTTCTTCCAAGGAGCAGCTGGTGGATTTGAACTGCCTGCCTTTGGGTTGGCAAGAGGCTTCTGCTGCAGCACTAACCCAGAGGTCAGTGGTTTGATCCCACCTGGCACTATGGACAAAAGTTCTGGCAATTTGCTACCATAAAGATTGTTACCAATGAGTTGAAACCGACTTATAGCTGACCCTCCACCAGGTTTTCCGAAACTGTAATTTGCATGCGAAGAGATTACCCATCTTTCTCCCGTGGACCAGCTAGTGGATTTGAACGACATGCCTTTGGGTTGACAGTGCTGTTCATTTCCACTAAGCTACCAGAACTCCCAGCCAAGAAGGCTCTATGGAATGCAGTGGGGCTCTGTCTCACGTGGTATTGTTATGAATCAGAATGTACTGGAAGATAGTGAGTTTGGTTTGGGGTATGTACATGTATTTGTATGTATGTATATATCAAGGACTGCAGCCTTCAGTATGGACTGAGGCTCAATGTCAAGAAGACAAAGATTCTCGCCACTGGACCAATTGGCAGCGTCAGGATGGATGACAAAGAGATTGAGAGTGTTCACAGCTTCAGTCTGCTCGGCTCCACAGTCAACACTCTTGGTACCAGCAGTCAGGAAATAAAAAAGCGTATCACGATGGGAAAGTCTGCTGTTAGGGACCTCTCTAAGGTACTCAGGAGCAACAGTGTCTCTCTGGAGACTAAGGTGCGCCTGATACAGGCCACGGTATTTGCAATCGCTTGTTATGCATCAGAGAGTTGGACAATGACTAGGGAGGACAGAAGGAGAGTGGATGCTTTTGAGCTGTGGTGCTGGAGAAGGGTACTGAGTGTACCATGGACTTCCAGGAAAACAAACAGATTCATCTTGGAGAGGATTAAACCAAGCTACTCCTTGGAGGCAAGGATTCTGGGGCTTCGTCTGACATACTTTGGACATGTTGCCAGGAGGGACGGGTCCTTGGAGAGGGACATCATGCTTGGGAGGGTGGAGGGACAGCGCAGGAGGGGAAGACCCTCTATGAGATGGATTGATTCGGTGACTGAGGTAATCGGGATGGGTGTGTCAGAGGCGGTGCGGTTGGCGCAGGATAGAGCAGGGTTTAGGGCTGTTGTGCATAGGGTCGCTATGAGTCTGAAATGACTCGACGGCACATAACAACAACAACAATAAATATATGCATAAAAACATCACATGTGTGTATGTGTATATATATACACACACACATATATACACAGAGAGAGAGTAAACACACAAGGATGTTTATCACAGAGTTGTTTATATAAGTGTTTAACAAATTGGGCTTTATCTATGCAATGGAAAACAATGGAATTACTCAAACAAGGCTGAGCTATAAGAAATGGCATACTGGGACTGGGGAAAGAAAAAAAGATTACCGAGCAAGTACGCTATACATGAATCTATCAAAGGAGCACGCAGCCCCACGGTTTATAATAGTGCAGGGAAAAGGCTTGAATGTAATATATAAATACAAAGAGTAGTTATTACTTGGTGGGTGGGAAGTTAGTTTTTTTAAAAAAGAAGATTATATAGTTTTGATTTTCTTTGCCACTTTTTAAAAAAGAAAAAAAATTTTCTCCAGGGAAGTGACGTGAAAGCAGACCCCCTGTTGTGGAGTTGATTCCCTGCCTGGCCCCCTTCCATCGGGTTTCTGCGCTGAGGGTCTTTGTGGCTGTAAATCTTCTGGATGGTCGCCCGACACTTAACTGGACTGCTGTGTCAGAAAGAAATAATACAAGACAAGAAATCATAGCAGGGAGAGAATCTGGCAGCCATGGAAAGTGTAAAGGTGGTGTGTGGGGGCCAGGAGCTGCAGTTGAAAAATTATTGTCTCGGTCTCGTATGTTAAATGCCAGCTGCGAGGCCTTGAGAAACTGCTGTAACTCCATTTTATAAGTGATGGACAGGGATGGGGAGGGGTGCCAAGGAGTTAATAATTAAGTTTTTTAAAAAGCCTGTGCACTCCTCTCACTGCCTAGTAATCCTTTCTCTAGTCTCCTGGTCTCTTAGATGATACTAAATTTTGCTTGAGTAACTGTACTATGTGGGGAGCCCGGTGGTGTAGTACACTGTATATTGGGCTGCTAACTAAAAGACCAGTGGTTCGAGTCCACCAGCTGCTTGGAAGACAGATGGGCAGTCTCTATTCCACAGAGATTTACGACCTCAAGAACCCAATGGAGGGTCACTATGAGTCAGAACCAATGGCCGTGGGGGATGGTAATGGGCAGAAGAACGATGCTCTGAGGCTGAAGGTGGCCACGACTGACAGTGTGAGTGGTGTGGGCTCTGTGCGGGCTTTGTCACTGCTGTGGTCCCGTGTGATCCCAGGAGAGCCATGAGAGGTGCTGCGATTCACTGCCCCTCTCCTTACTCTGGAGTAAATCCAGAGAGACAGACAGGACTTGAATCTGGGTCAGGCCCCCAGATATCGGCTGAAGCAAGAAGGCAAAACCCACGTGCTTTAAAAGTAAACAAAACAGACTCTGGAGGGCAGGCAGATAAGCACTCAGCTATTAACCAACAGGTTGGCTGTTTGAATCCACTTAGAGAGCCATCGGAAGAAACGTCTGGTGATCTGCTTCCAAGTGCCCGTCAACAAATGAATGGATAGAGAAGCGCTGGTATATTCACTCAATGGAATACTATGCAGCACTGAAAAACAAGTAGCTCATGAAATATTCTGCAAAGTGGATGACCCTAGAGGACAGTATGCTGAGTGAAATATCTCAGTCACAAAAGGACAAATATTGCATAGGGTGCAATATGAAAAAAAATGAAGGCTGAACAGTGGAGTGGACTTGGGGGGAGGGATTGCATAACAATGAAAGAGTTTTTCTTTTACTCATCAAGGAGAAAAGTGAATTGGGGGGAGGGGGTGGCCAGGGAGAAAAGTGCAACAATGAATGACTGGAAACCCTAAGTCTCTTGTAAACTTTAATTAAAATTAATGGGAAAAAAAATTAAGCCATTGCAAACCCAAATGGAGCATAGTTCTACTCTGATACACGTGGAGCTGGTGGTGGCGGTGGTGTCACTGAGAGCTGGAGCCTAACTTGCCATCCGCTTTTCCCTTTTAAAGTGAAGGACTCTCTGGTTCTTGTCCTCCTGGTCCTGATGGCCAGGTGAGGTCTGGAATTCAGCCAGTGAGGTCCACGGAGCGTCAGCTTCTCCGCATTGCTGGGTGTTAGCTTACCCCCGGCGGGCACCAGCTGCACAGACCAGCCAGGTGTGGCCTGCCCGAAGCTCCCAGTTTAAATATGTGAATTCATCTGGGCCTGGACAGCTGCGGAGCTCGGCAGGACCTGGTCCACCACCCTACTCTCTGCCCTGGTTCCTTGAAATCTATATAGGAGCACAGATCCAAACAGCTTGGTGCCAGGCCCAGCAAGCTCCTACTTGTAAAGATGGATTTAAAAACATGAGCCGATTCGTCTCTCCTGTCCTGCTCGGGACTTTCCTGGGTCTCAGCCTGCGGCTCCTGGAAGCTTGCCAGTGACTTGGGGTTGGGGGGTAGGCAAGGGGGTCGGTGACTACTATTATTAACCCCTTTCCTTTCACTTCAGTCTCCCTAGAATCCAGCCAGACTGATTTTTAAAATGCCAATCAAATCTTGGCAGTTTCCTGCTCAAAGTATCCTCTCCACAAACCCTGGCTTTTCTGATTCTTTAATAAGTTCTAGAAGGTTCTATAGGATTTGACCTTTACCGCTGCTTGTTTTGTTTTGGCTACCGTGCCTTTGTAGTTGTTTCTTGAATGTGTTAGGATTCAAGTCTTTCTCGATCTCCTGACTTTGACCCTGGCTGTCACTTCTCCCGGAAACACCTTGTCCTCAGTGCTAGTCAGGCCTTTCTCATCATGAAAGTCTTAATTCAAATGTCACCTTCCCAAAGAGCCATCGCTCCTAACCTGTATTCCTACAGCTTTTTCCACCTGCCATTGCCTACAACCTTACCTGTCCTTTTCTCCATAGCACCTGACATTCTATGAGTGTTCATTTCTCTTCTAGTTCTGTCTACTTCTCCTACCGGAATTTAAGCACCAAGAGAACAGAAACCCTGTTTGTCTTGCCCACTGCCTAGAACATACTTGAGACTCTAGTATTTGCCTCACGCAGGAAAGAATGTCTCTTTGCTAGATGAGGAAACTGAGGGTCAGACAGGTGAAGGGTCTTGTCCAAGCTCCTCTCCCAGGACTGGTATTGCTGTGTACAGACTTAACTCCTGTGCCCCCCAGCTTGTGAGGGGGCCAAACTCAAGGAGAGTTCTTGCAGGGCCACTTAGGAGCAGACAGCCTTTCAAAGCCGCATTCTTTCATGTTGATGTGAAGCAGCGATCTTTCAAAGACACGGGCCACTGGAAGCTTTTGCTGTCCGATGGCTGCCAGTGTTAGACGGAGCCTCAAGAGGACGGTAGGTCAGTGACCTAGCAACCTGCAGAGGGGTGTGGCCCCCAGGAAGGATGATTGTCCTGAGAAGGAAGGACCAGGCCAGAAAAACTTTTCTTATCCACCTAGTTCTAGAAGATCTCCAATGAATGGCATACACAGAGCTCAGTTCTTCTTCGGTTTATGGCCATTTAGGGTGTCACCCCTCCTTTGGACTATTCTGGATAGTGCCGCAATGAACATTAGTATTCCCATAACCATTTGTATCCTTGCCTTCCATTCTTTGGGTAGAGATGTAAGAAGTGCAATTGCTGGATTAAAGACCGAGTCTATGTTTAACTTTCTGAGGAATTGCCAAACAGGTTTCTAGCGTGGATGTACCATTTTACAATCCCACCAAGCAGTGGATAGAGGTTTGAGATGCAGAGTTTTAAGAACCTTTATTCACTCTCTCCCTCTCCCCAGGGATGGGAAGTGGCTTTGCCCCAGGAAGTCAGTCCAGGGAGTTAGTGAGCCAGTCGACTGGAACCAGTTTCCTGAAGCTCAAAGAATGAGGAGTTCTGGTCTACCGGCTGCAGTCTTACTGAGCTGGGCTGGGCCTGGAACACAGACTCATTCCGCTCTCCCCTCCCCCTGCACACATTACTCCCATGTGCTTGGCTTGTCCTGCCCTGGACTGAGCCTTCCCAGATTCAGCCCTGCACCAGCAAAGGGGAGGAGTGTTGGGGCTAAGGAACCCATTGGCCGAGCTGGTATAGTCCACTGCCCAAACTCGGGGGATGGGTGAAAATTGCTGCTTAAGGAAATTCATATTCTTCCCGTCTTCCTAGGGGTCCTCACGTGGAGAAGGGGAGGTAAAAATCAAAGACTTTGTAGGACATATGGTCCTTTCCTCCCCACCACCCCAAGGGTAGCCTCACGGGGGGTGGGGTGGGGAGACTACCAGCTTGGCCCTTGGACTTGAACTTGGCACCAGGAAGTCATTTAAGCTGGCACCATCGCCACTCTGTAGAGTGTTCTGCAGAAGAGAGGGTCGAGACGGAGCTGGTGAATTCAGCCAGGCACTTCCCAGCCAGCCTCCCCCGCTCTGCCAGAGCCTTCCAGCCAGCTACATGAACTGCCTCTCAGTTCTACTGATGCCCTCTTTGATCTGAACCCCCTTCCTGGGCCACGCCTGGTGGTTCAAAGACTTGCCCTCCCAGCTTTCCGTTCCTGGCGGTGCCAAAAGAACACCCCTAATTGTTACCAAACAGCAACTGGAGCTAAGCAACATGTCCTCTTTGCCCAGCTGGCTCCCAATTGCACTTGATTACAGCTGAAACGGCCGGGTGGGAGGGGTGGGCTTCGGCCCTTGCACCTCCTGCACGTCTTCTGCACCCACATGCAGGCTGACCCCTTGGCTTGGGACGCAGACAGTGCCAGATGCTGCCTCTAGCCAGCAAGTACCGCTCCCCCCCACCCCCCAAGGCCACTGCCTCCTGCCTAATGAAGACCCAGCGTTGGTTTCCATTGGGCCCTCGTTGGCCTGCATCTGGCCCCCTCTCTCCCCAGCCTCCCCACAGAATGCTGGCCGCTGGCTGTTCCCTCCTCCAGCTTGAACAATGCCGGGGCTCTGGCCACTGACCCTGGCCAGCGCGGGCTTGCCAACTCCATCGTTTCTCAGCCCTCACTCTGCGCAACAGGGCCTGGCCCCCGCCCTCTGCTGCCCCAACAGGGTGGTTTCGGGGGGTTTCACCACCACACCACGGGCCTCTTTGAACCCTTTCAGTCTGTACTCACACTGAACACGGAGGAATCAAGACAAGATCTGGGGGCAGGGATGTGGGCTCTTCATGAGGGTTTCTGGAAAATGCTCCCTTTCTTCTCCCTTCCACTGGGGGCCTCTCTGCACTGCTCATTCCGCTTGGACCGACAGAGTTAACGTCGTCCCTCACTTCAACCTGACCTGAAACTGAAGTGCCCCAAACAAGAGTAAGTGGGGCAGGCGGCATTTCAGGAGGGGAAGGTTGGCAGCCAGGCTCTGAGCTCCCAGGGCCCATGTGGGTCCCGGCTGGCACTGCGCACCTCTCTCTTCTTGGAACCTCCTCACCCCTCCCTCACTGCCTTGGGAAGGGGGTGCTGGTTAAATGACAGTCTCTCTCACACACACAAACACACACACACCTGGGTACTAATATAATAAGCATCTGAGGTGCCATTTCTCACTTTGCCCTGCGGGGTTGGTGCAGGCACAAATCTGACTTGATAGCCACCCTGACTTTAGTGCCACCCTGTCAGCTTAGACTCAACAGTGACCCTGATGCAGAACAGAACCAAATGCTTCCCAGTGCTGGTTCTGGGCCCATCTTCCTGCATGATACATGGCAACACTGAGACCCACCAGGTTTTTCTTGGTTCATTTTAGGGAGTAGATTGCCAGGACTTTCCTCCTGGTCTCTTCTTAGTCTGGACATTCTGCTGTAGCCAGTTTGACCCAGCTGGTATAAGAAAGACTGGCACACTACACATCTCCGCAACACGTCAGCCACTGTAGAGATGGGCAGTGGTTTAAAAGGTAAAACAGATTCAATGATTTCCCCAAGAGTTTACAGCTTAGCAGAGGGTAGAGTTGAGAATTCAAGCTTGGGTTCTTTGAAGCTCAAGTTGGCTGTGTGAAGTCTTGCAACGGGAGACCCTTGGGAACTCCCTTGACCTTCCTTTCTAAGGCATTGGGGGTGGGGTGGGGATGATGGTGATTGGATCCCAGCAAATCAGCTTCAGCTCTTGTCAACAGACCCCATATCAACAGAACCAAACACGGTCCCATTCTGCACCCACCCTCAGTTTCTGCCGTGTTCCACCCAGTGCTGCAGTCACTGTGCCGGTCCAGCTCATCAAGGACCTTCCTCGCTGGTCCAGATGGTTCGTGCTCTCAGTTGCTGGGTGAGAGTTGGTGGTTAGGGAGCTCGGGTGGTGTAGTCTGTAGCCAAGTCAAAGACCGTGCCTCTCTGGTGGTTTGAATATGCTCTCAACTCCCCCGTGTTTACAACCTTGGAAACTGGACTGAGTGGCATCCGTGAGCTGGTTCCAACTCGAGGCCTATCCATGGGTGCCTCGGTAGAAAGACCTGGTGACCTACTTTCACAAACCAGCCATCGAGAACCCTCCGGAGAGCAATTCTTCGCTGATACACCCACAGGATGACTGCCTTGGGTCAAAATAGACTTAATGGCAAACCACAAAGGGAAATGGAATGCTGTCAGCACAGATCCCACTAGGAACAGACGCAGGAGGTAAAGGAATTCCCGGTGGAAACCCCCAGCACCTGCAAAGTCCCACACAGCTGTGCCTGTACCCTGCTGGTGCCTGGGATCCCACCCCCCCCTGTTTCCTGTACCCTGGCCTGGAGCAGCCCGTCACAGAGGCAGGGAAAGCATCCACCCCCCTACCCCCCTTCTCATGGCCTCTGGCTACTCCTAGTGGATCCTGCAATGTGTTTCCTGCAGATCCTGCTGACCATCTTGGCTGGCACGTAGTAAAATCCGCCCAGAACACCATGATCCCCTTGCCTCAGCCTACAGAGGGTTTTGTTTGTTTGGCCTTTTTTTTTTTTTTTTTTTAAATCCTTTTCCAACCAGGGGCATGGGCAGGAGGAGGGAGATGAAGGTAAAAAATATTGACAGAGTGGAAAGAAAATCATTGACTATTACTCTGTTTCAAAAATAGAAACCTCCAGGGCTAGGATGCAGGTTGGCTGGGTCCCGGGAGAGGCTGGAGTGGAGATCCAGGTGGTACCTTGGCTCCGATGCCTCAATTGAGCCCCTTTCAGGAGGGCGTGGGAGCCCGAGGCGAGTGAGAGAGAGGGAGCCACTGCTGTTTTAAGAACAGCCTTTCTGAAGAAACTCAAGGAGCTTTTGAAATAAGCCATCTAGTGTCTGCCTTTCCTAAAGAGGGCACAGGGCAAGGGGTGCCTTCCAGTGTTCTTTAGGAGAACCTGATGCACCTGGAGGTGACATGAATGCGTAAAGGTCTGCAGACAGTGAGAGCCTGTTAATATCCACTGAAGAACGTATATACTTAGTAGATTGCAGGCTTACTCAGTTCCTTTTTAGGCAACCTTGTGGAACTTGGGAGGCAGGATCTGAAGACAATTGACTTTCTAATTGATACTGATAGTCTTTGACTGCATTATCATCAGTAGAAGATTCTACAGCGCGAGAGATGAAGTCCCCTTCAACCGGATACTATTCCACTCTCCCTGAAAAAATGTGCATCTGCCTCAACACAGTGAACCCTATGGGGGCCCAGGAAGTGGTGCGGTGGCTCAGAGCCGCATCAGAGGTGGGAGAAGGCCATGGAGATCTGAGCCGGTCTCAGATTCATACTGCCATCTATTTTATGAGGATTTATTTCCTGAACATCCCATAGAATCCCAAAAGAACAAACAAGTCTGTCTTGGAGGAGGGGTAACCAGGGTGTACCTTGAGAGGCGAGGCTGGTGAAACTTTGTCTCACATGTGATGGGCATGTCGACAGGAAGTGCCAGTCCTTGGAAGAAGACAACCTCCAGGGAGAGGTGGAGGGTCAGAGAGAGAGAGAGGGGAAGACTGTTAACAAGATGGACTGGCAGTGCCCGGCATGGTGAGCGCCAGGGTATCGGAGCCGGTGAGGATGGCACAGGAGAGGGCAGGGTTCAGATCTGTCGTTCACAGGGACACTGAGTCACGGTTGACTGGACGGCATTTATCAACTACCGTTTAGCCTGGAGGTGACTGAGGGAACATAGATACACTCTTACAGTATCTTATGCTCTACAAGCCTCACTTTCAACAAAGTGGGGTGCATTGTAGCCCTGGCGGTCCCTTGATTAAAGCCCTCGGCTGATAACGGAAATGTTGGTGGTTTGAAACCATCCATCAATTTCGTGAGAGAACTAGCTGACAGGCGTATTTGGAGGGAAGCTTTAGTTTCTGGTTTGTGGTGGGGTTTTGTTTTTTTGTTTTGTTTTGTTTTTAAGGAGCCCTGGTGACACAGTGGTTAAGCACTTCTGCTAGCCGGTATGTCAGGGGTTGGAACTCAGAAGGAAGGTGTGGCCGTCTGCGACACCAGGGACGCGGAAACCTCCCAAAGCAGCTGTGCTCTGTCCTCTGAGAGGGTCTCTGTGAATGGGAATTTGACCCGACAGCAGTGCATTTGGGGTTTATATTTGGGTTTAATTCTTTTTTTTAATACCTTGTTGGATGATCCCCCTAGTAAGTTTGTTAAAAATTCTAAGTCTTGTTTTCTTATATGCTAACTGGATTTTTTTTGGTAGCTTACAAGTCAGCTTTAAGAATTAGACATAATAATTGTTAGATGTGTTTATGTATCTTTCACGGGTGTTTCTAATACCTGGCACAGCACCTGGCACATAGTGGGCATGTAGGTAATATTTCCTGAATGAGTAAGAGACCCAGACAATCAGCACTGCATACAGAAGGCGACGGGGGAACAAAGGGTAGGTGGTAATTTCCTTTTTTATCTCTGGCACCTGGTCATGTTGCCTAGACCAGGGCTGGTTCTGAAAAGAAAAATCCCCATGCTTGACTTTTAAAGTTCTGCCATTACCCACTTTCACCGAAGGGGGCAGTAGTTAGCATTCTTTAATAAGTGTTTTTTTTTTGTTTGTTTGTTTGTTTGTTTTTAAATCAAAACAGAGGTTGGTGCCTTAAAAGGCACTTGGATCTTATCTCTAGTCATTTCTCCGCACCTTCAGGCTAAGACAGCCCTCATCAGTGTCCTAGAACTTGAAGATCTGTGTCCTGGGACTGTTCTTCCTCCCACTTGCTGTAGCTGTCTGGGAGCACTCGCTCCCACACTCACTGGGAACCCTGGCTATGAGCTGCTGGGGAGCTTCTGAGCCAGTGGGCGCCGTGGCACACCTGCTTCCAGTGTCAGCCCCGAGCTGTTGCACCTGATGCCACACTCTTCCTTGATGCCCACAGCTGACTCCTTGGTCGCCCTCTCTGTACAGTCCTCCTTGCTTGAACCTCTTACACATTCAGGAAACCTTTCCTAAGTGTCCGCTTTGTGTTAGAACTGTGCCAAGTGTTAGCAGTGTACCACTTAGTGTTAACAGCCTACGGGGGGAGGGATTGTATAACAATGAAATAATTTTTCTTTTACTTTTCAAAGAGAAGAATGAACTGGAGGGGAGGGGTGGACAGGGAGAAAAGCACAACAATGAATGAATGGATATCCAAAATCTCTATAAATTTTCATTAAAATGAATAATACTAAATTTTTTTTAAAAACCTATAAAAGGTTAAAAGCACAGAAAAGTTGAGGACAAAAAAACCCCAACAATGACAAACAAAAACTCCTTGCTATTGAGTTGATTCTGATGCCCGGTGACCCCTTGTGTGTTAAGAGTCAAACTGTGCTCCCATTGGCTCTTCAGGGGCTGACTTTCCACAAGTTGATTGCCAGCCCTTTCTTCCGAGGCACTCCGAGGTAGATCTGAGCCTCCACCCCTTCAGTTAGCAGGTGGATACGTTGACTGTTTGCATCCCTCAGGGACTCCAAAGGGGAAAAGGAAAGCCTTCAGTAGACTAAAAGCTAACCGAAGAGTAAGCTGTAGACAGAGTAGACCCTCCTTGGCATCTGAACGACATAGGTCCCCTGAGGCTGAGCAGACCGTGCTGTTTATTTCACTGGAGCAAAGCCTCCTTCCCACCCCTCTGTGCATTTTGGAAACTGATTCCTTGTCTGACTGCACAGCTGGCATCTGCAGGCCTGGTGTGCGAGGCAGAGCAGACTGGGTTTAAGGGTGGTCCCCAGCCTTCCGAGCACACACAATCCCCATTTGCGGAAAGAAAATGCAGCGGAGGGCCCCGTGGGATGTTGCCAGTGGTTCTGATCTCACAGAACGACCTGCCCCGAAAGCCGGAGTCCTGAGAACCACTCGCCAGCACGGTATTTTTCTGGGCGCTGCTTCAAAGGGCTGGGCTTGAAGACCAGGCTTCTATTCTAGTGGTCACTTGTGAGGAGAGTTTCCCATGGGCCTCTGGGGAGGGGCTGGAGCCCTGCTAATGGGGGTGTTCCGAGTCTCCCCTGCTGGAAGAACTGATGTGGGGAAGAGGTCTGTGGCTTGCAGCCTGGGGGAGATTGAGCTTTCGAGAAGTCAGTGTGTACCCTAGGCTGTGCATCCTCAACCCAGCATGGACCCAAGAACCAACAGTCAAGAGACCCAGAGTACACCCTAAGACTAGTGTGCCCTGCACTCAGAATGCACCCTAATACCAGGGCTGTGCTGGAGTGTGTATTGCGTCATCAGGCCAGAATGCCAGGGCAAGGCCACTTGAGGTTTAGTGTTTTGAGAGGACATGAGGGAGGAGCAGAGACTCATTAAATCCCAACTTTGGAGGAGAGACTCTTTCTGGGGTAAGAACGAGAATGGGACCATCTGTGGCAATGGGAAGTCAGCAAGGCCCAGACTTGTGTCTAGGGTTTCTTGAACCTTTGAGAGATTTGGGCTCCTGACATCCATCTCTTCAGACTCCCAGGTGGGCTCGCATGACCCTATGGGCTGTGGCAGGGACATGACAGGTCTCCCTCAGGGCCCTCAAGGAAGGCACCTGGGGAACGGCACTGCCCATGCTGGAGCGAGGCCTAGGAAGCCAGGCATTGCTGCCTCCTTCCCAGACCGTATCTCCACCTGTCCTTGTATTACCTCAGCTGGCTGGACTCTCCAGCCCCCAGGCCTTCATCTGGTTCCTTCCTTCTTCCAGAAGGCCCTCCCTTTCCTCATCCTCTCAGTCAGCTAGGGGTGTCTCAGACCCCAGCTCAGGCAGATTCTCACCGTCTGGCCTGACTCCCTCACCCTCCGGCCTGGTTCCTTCACCCTCCAGCCTGGATGCTTGTGCCAGCTCTCCCTGCCAGGGCTGCCAGCACTAAATCCACAAGATAGAAAGTAGTTTGTTGAAAGCAGAGGCCTCTTCTACCTGCTTGTTGCCGAATCTCTTATCTCACTTTGCTTTTGATTGTCACAGCTTCAGTCATTCATTTGGTGAGCATTTTTGGGAACCCATGCCACACTGCCCATCTTTCTAAGCACTGATAGCCCTTTCCAAGGAATAGCCTCACCTAGTGTCAGCAAAGAAGAGGAAGACCCCCAATGAGATGGATTGACACAGTGACTACTCAGGTGTGTCAGAGATGATGAAGACACCGGACACCTGCAACTGGACAGGGCAGGGCTCAAGTCTGTAGTTCATATGGTTGCTGGGCCTCTGAAAACCTGCTGGAGGGTCAACTACGGGTCGGTTCCAACTCGATGGTCTGCAACAACGTGAGTCATCCTCAACTCGACAGAACCTAACAATAACATGAGACATTCTAAGAACTGCGCTAAATGCTTGACTCACAAGCTGTAGTCCCCACTGTCCAGTGTGTTAGGCTATTAAGACTGGGCGCCCAAGGAGAAGGCATGTTGGGAGAAAGATGGCGAAGCTAAGCAGAAGAAACTGTGGTCTAGCTCGACGTGGAGGAGTGGAAGGCTTCTCAGGAAAGGTAGCCTTCCCTTGAGCAGGCTGGTCTTGCAGGAAGGACAAGCCCATGGACAGACGTTCAAAGAGGGAGGCATTATCCCTCGGGCCAGGGGGGAGCTGGGGGAGCCTCCGGAGACTCCCCAGGGCTGCCGCTGGTGTGAGCGGACTTACTGGAGGATGCTGGCTGAGCTTTGCCATAGTGCTTGGCACTGAGGCTTCGCAGAATTAGGACTGGAGCTGGTGCCCAGGCTGGCGAGCCCTGTCTACATTTGAGAGTTATTTAAAATAATCCCACAGATGCTCTGAGGGCACTGAGGGAGGTTGAGTTAGGAGCTGTGGATCCTGATTATTCCAAGGAGGATGAGAGGTGCTTGGGGAGAAGGACCACGTTCTCCCCTGTTCTGTTAGCCTTTGACTTTCCCACCTGAACACACCCTGCGGGGGTTGGGGCTGGGGGGGCTACCTTACTGATCTCTTAGAAGAGCCTCTTCCCCTCTGAGTTGTGAGTGTCCCAAGGTAAATCAGCCCTGATCTAGCAGCCCCTAGGCCTGGGGCTTCTGCCCTGTCCTTTCTCCTTTTAAAATTTTTTTCCTACTTGGCTGTAGTCACAGGAGGAAAGCATAAGCAGCTGATTTTAAAAACCATTAGCGCTCACATGTATCAATCCAAAGCCTTGGCATGTGTCTGCTGGTCAGGTGCCTTTGAACCGATCCTGACTCCTGACATCATGTGACAGAGGGGGGCTACCCCATTGGGATTTCTCAGCTGGGACCTCTGTGGCAGCAGATCGCCTGGATGTCTCTCCAGGGCCCACTGAGGGTCGGTGGGAGACTTGAACCACCAACCCTTCGGGTATCTACTGTGCACTTCAGCATTGCACCACCTGGGTTCTTTATGCCCTGTTGGTGACTCTTAAATGTTGACTTTTAATAGTTGAAAGCTGAGGTCATCGCTTAAAACATGAGATCTAGGGGCCTGAAGTTGTTTTGTGCTCCTTAGAAGAACAGCTTCAAAAAGTTCAAGCCAGGAGACCTCCTGGGAACTTGTTTCCGCCTGTTCCTTCTCTGGCCACTTGATTTCATAGACAGCAGACTTCAGCGGCCCCTGAGTGTGTACTGGGCGGTTGAAGCTGCAATCCGTCCTTCTTACAAGGTGCAGAGAGCCGGGAGTGTTGCCAGTGACCTCTCCGTCTCCATCATGGCAGGACCAGGATGGGGTGCCTGTGGGTAGGTCACCCCTGGGCCAGCCTGGCCTGGGGCACCCCAGAAAACAAGGGCAGCTCTGAGAAAACAGGAGCCTCTGGGCAGCGAGATTTGCACCTCCTCCAGCTTGATAACTTTCCTTGGGATGGAAACTTGGGGCTGAAACAATTTTCAGCTCTCCAGATTTTGGGAGAGTGTGTGTGTGTATGTGTATTTGAGTTTATTTTTAGCTGCAGGGGTTCATTTCTTGCCAAAAAACCTTGCTTAAATAAAACTGAGATTAATTTTTTTTTTTAACCAAACGGAAAGAGTTAGTCAGGGCAAGCTTTGAACTAGAGTCTCCTTATCTTGATTGGGAGTGCATTTCAACTGTCTGGCTTCTGCTTGGGCATCAACAAAAAAGGCTCTTTGAAATTTACAGGGGAGTAGGCCCTGGGGGTCCCAAGTAGGAGGTGAGAACAGCCTACTTGGGGGGGTGTCTCTGAGGAGAGGCCTCTTTCCAATGGCTGCCTGTTCACACTCTCCAGAGGCATCTTTCTCAAGAGATGGATAACTTTTCTCCAAGCATGTCTTCAATGCTGCCTCAGTCTCAGGCTACCTGCTCTATCTAGAGCTACTCCAGACTTCTTACACCTCTGGATTCAGATGCTGCAAACCAAGTTTCATGTCACTGATGGGCATCTTGCTGAGGCTCAGATCAGCCACTCACTCCCCTGAGACAGGTCTTCCTACTGTGTGCCATGTACCAGTTCTTTGTTCTTCCTCCTGCCACTGACCTTGACACACTTTCAGGACCTAGACCTGCTTCCTGCCCGCCTCTCTCTCTCTCTCTCTCACCATGGCACCACAGGTTCCAGAAGGCCCCGTTTCTCTGTAGCGCCATGAGCCCCTTCCTAGCTGACAGCAAGTCAATCCCAGTTTATTCTCACGTGTTAGATTAGAACTGTTCGATAGAGTTCTCAGTCACTGATTTTGCAAAAGTAGATTTCCAAGGTTTCCCTTCCAAGAGTTCCTAGGTGGATTAGAACCTCCGACCACTCTGTTACCAGCTGAGCATGGTATTGTTTGTACCACCAGGGACAGAGTCAATTATTGTTGCTATTGTGTCTCATCAGGTCAGAACTGATTCCTGTCTGACCTACCAGCAGGTTTTCAGAGGCAGTTAATTGCATGGGAGGAGACTGCCCATCTTTCTCCAGTGGAGCAGCTGGTGGATTTGAACCATGTGCCTTTGGGATTGCAGCACAGCTGCACCACTGAGTTCTCTGGTGGCCACGTGGTTAGAGTCATTAAATTATTATTGAACGGATCTTTTAACAAGATGATGCATACACTCGACTCTGATACATGTATACAGAAGAATGTCTGGGGACATAAGCCTGGTTTTGGCAGAGCCTGGAGTGGGGGTTTGGGATGATATAGGAATAGCCAGGAGGCCAGGATGCTGGAGAAGCTTGGCTCTAGTCATTCTGTTGGGACTCATAGCATCCTGGGAAGCGCAGGATGTCTGCATTTATCAAGAGCTCGGTTCTAGATGGGTTAAATTTGACACATCTTGTTAGACTTTTCTTGTTGGTGAAGATTATGGATTCTTCCTGACAGTCAAAAGAATGAACAAATCTGTTTTGGAAGAAATACAACTGAGATGCTCCTCAGATGAGAGGACTGCAAGACTTGAACTGGCTCATTTTGGACACGTCATCTGGAAGACCAATGACGTTGATCTCATTTAGACTCTTGACTCATGATGACTCTAAACTGAAGGAGAGGTAGAACTTCCCTTAGGATTTCCAAAGTGTTGGATCTTTCTCGAAGCCGACCGGCTTCTCTTTCTCCCATGGGGCAGTGGTGGTGCACTGACACGATAGCTCGCACGTGCCGGTCATCCTGGAGAGGGGTCACTGCAGGACTGAGCACTTTGTTGTTTGTCCCATAAAACGCTGTCATGATTCAGAGCCAGCTTGATGAGCAGCACACTCGATGCTCAACAGGTGCAGACGGACATACGGATATGCTGGGTATGCGAGCCAAAGGTCACAAGGGCGTGTTGGGTTGGATATAGATGACAAAAATGTGGGTGTTTCGGTTGTCCGGAGGGTATTTAAAGCCACAGCCGGGTGTGGGACAGAACTAAGGGCTGATCGATGACAGGATGAAGGTCATGGGGGATGCTCCCAAGAGCTGGTTGGTGACATGGTGGTGGTGGGATTAGTCACGGCGTGAATGCCTTCAAGTTGGTAACATCCCCCCCGGGGGGTGGCAGGAGACTTGCCCGTGACCACACAGCCGGCAGGTTACAGGCCCTGTTCCCCCTGCACCTGGTGGTCCTGCCGGTGTCGGCCTCCTCTCCAGGGATTCTTGATCAGCATGGTCTTTTCAGACGTGCTTCTGTGGTTTCACTTGTGATAAAATAGACTGGGAATCCCGAGGATCCATTAGGACAGACTCCCCCGGACCACTCTCCTTATCCTTAATCTCTTAAGACTCATTTTCCGAGTGGGAGGTGGGTAATGAACTGTGCTGCCAGCCCTAGGGAGTATGGTTTGAATCCACCCACTGCTCCTTGAGAGGAAATGAGCCATCTCTTCCTATATGATCATTAGGGAGATGTGGTGGCTTAGTGGTAAGGAGTTGTGCTGCCAACCCAAAGGAATGCAGTTCGAATTCACCAGATGTTAGGTGGGTGAAAGATGGAAAATCTCCTCCCTTGTGAGTTATTGCCTCTAAATACTCATTGGAGGGTCAGCTGTGAGTTGGTTCTGATTCACTGGTACAACAGCTAACTTAAAGGTTGGTGGTTCCAGCCCACCAGCAGGGCCATGGAAGAAAGTCCTGGTAATTTTTTTCCTTAAACGATTACAACCAAAAAACCTTAGTTCTATTCTCTTTCGTTTGAAGTTGTTATGAGCCAGGGTGAGTTTGAGGTCAATGGATTCTTCCCCTCCCTCACAAATTTGGACATCAGATGTCCCCGAAGAGGAAGCAGATATTTGGGAAGGACCTTGAAATGGTGCGGGTCACTGGAGGAGGATGTTAACTATCTCCAGGGGATGAGGAAATGCTGAATCGCGTTTCCTTTTGGAGTCCCTGGCTGTTTCCCTCTGATTAGTGAATTTAGGAATCTACACATCAGTCCTCAACACCAGTGAAACAAGGTCTCATCATCTGTTTGGCTTCAGGGATACAAGGTGCCTTTTAACGTAGACACTGTCTGATTGAATTAATCAGGCTAATTAGCTTCAGGCTCACGGTGTTGTGAAGAAACCTGAGGGATTCTCTGGTTTCCAAGTTTTAGTTTTTCCTCTATGAAAATTTCACTGGGGTGTTTTGTTTTTAAAACAGAGGGTGTGTGTGTGTGTGTGTGAGAGAGAGAGAGAGAGAGAGAGAGAGAGAGAGAGAGACGCACACACACACTAAGGGGTTGGCAGCTAAGGGGCTGTGGGGCTGTTGGAGGTTATCAAGGGTGCCTTTGCCTAAGTACCAGCTCTCAGATCTGATCCTCAGCAGAGCAGGCAGGGAAGAACAGAGGTCCAGCACCATCATGAACTCTTTTGAAATCAGTCCAAGTCCCGTCTGAAAGGTTTTAGGTGTCTGCTTTATCCAAAGACCCATCAAATATTGTTGCATTGGAGTAAAAAAAAAAACGGTCTCAGAGACCCTAAGCCTGCTATTCATCCCAGAATCCATAGAGAGTCACACTGATGACCCGAGGCCACTCGGAAGCACTGTCCTGTCAGGTGATTTATAACCGTGGAAAACCTGCTGGAGGGTCAGTTATGAGTCGCTTGTGATGGGACAGCTGTGTGTGTGTGTGTGTGTGTGTGTGTGTGTGTGAGAGAGAGAGAGAGAGAGAGAGAGAGAGAGACAGAGACACCACCGCATGACAGTGGCGGTTTGCTGGTAGATTTCTTGCCCTCCATGCAGGGCAGCGGAATTCCATTCCTGGCCACCTCAGCCACAGATGTTTACCCATTTGTTGGTGGGTGCTAGAAAGAAAGGCCTGGCAATCTACTTTCAGTTCTTAAAAACCCAGTGGGTCAAAAGGGTCTGATGGACACCTGATCAGAAGGATGGTGCAGAGCTATTCCTTTGGGGTCACCGTGAGTCAGGTGCCGATGCAAAAGTATCTGCAGTGGTAGCCATCTTTCCTCCCAGGAGAAGAGCAAGAATGAATGGCAATGTTTGGCGCATAGTACGTGATATGGTCGTGTACTTGGCTGCTGAGTCGGTGGTGGGGACCTCTTAGCTGCTCTTTGAAAGACAGGGGCAGTCTGTGTCCATAAAGAATGCAGCCTAGGAAACAGTATGTGTATTACTTCTCTCTCTTAGGGGTTCCCTTTGGTTTGCAATTGATTCAATGACAATTTTTTTTAAGTGCTCAATAAAGCGGCATGCTTATCAATGCCCGTGTCTCCTTTTTCTTGATTTGAATGCAGTGGGCTGTGCTGTGGTGAGCCACAGTGGGAGTGAATTAGCGAGTGAGCCCTCCCCACCCTGCCCTTTGAGGCCAGCCTCCAGTGCTGACGCTCCCAGGTGGCCAGGGGAGGGGATTTGCCACACGGTGGGTCTACATGTGTTTCAGCTTTGCCCTGAGTATCCTGGTCCCAGGAAGGACCATTCCTATGTCATTCTGTAGGGATGGCAGTTGGGAAAGAAATCAGGTAACTCTCAGAGAAGCTCGATTAGTGGGATCCTTCCACATTTCCCGTTTGCCTCCATGCTATAAGGATCATTTCATCAGCCCCACTAAGTCCATGTTAAAGAGACGTGAGCCCACACCCAGGTCTTCTGCTGAACCGGGTTCTGTCCGAAGGCTGGACTTCTTGCTGGGTTGACACTTATAGAGAATTCCCTTTGGGAGAGACTGAAGCTATTCACCTGTCATCTGTACCTTCCCTCCCCTGGAAACTTAACTTTAAGCCAGTACAAGCTTTGCACAGGGTCCTTAGACAAGAATGAGGGGTGGGTGTGCGCATGCGAGCGTGTGGCAGAGGCAGTAGCTTGCTCTCTGGGAGGCTCGATCAGCCCCCGGTTCCTGGGACACTCTCTGTTGTGCTTATCAAGACTGTTGTTAGGTGCCGTCAGGCCAGTTCTGACTGGGGGAGCAGAGTGGGCAGTGCCTGGGACTGTGCCGTCCTCACAGTCTTTGCTGGGTTGAAGCCCTTTGTGGGCAGCTGCTGTGTGAATCTACGCCACTATAAGTTGTTTCTTAATTTCCGCCCACCCTCCACTTTGCCAGTCGTGACATCCTTCTTCAAGGACCAGACCCTCTTGATAATGTGCCCAAAGTGTGTGAAAAGGAATCTGACCATCATCTATGCTTCTAAGGAGCATTCTGGCTGTGCTGTTTTGAAGACACCTTTGTTGGTCTTTCTGGTGGTCCATGATGCACACAGACAGCTTCACCATCACAATAATTCAAATGTATTGGTTCTTTGATCTTCCTTCCTTGAACAAGAGACTAAGATGGGCAAACTCAGAGTCTTGGGGAAAACAGGTGCTGTCAAGTCGACTCAGACAGGATCCCCTCTGTGTCAGGGCAGAACTGTCCATCCTGAGGTGTTCAGGGACTGAATAAGAGCCTCCAACTGTTGTCTGCGCCCATTAACCACTTGCACTACCCCGGGTGATATTCTCTTAGGCTGGTACAATGCTTCAGTTAAGGAATCTTGAATTCCAAATCTCAGATTCTGGTAGGATGACTGCTGACCCATCCAGTCTGCCATCAGGACAGCCCCACCGACAGTCCCAGGAAGAGAATTCTGGGTTTGATGGAACATTGTTGGATGGGGCTGGAAAGGGAGCGAGCCAGGGGCCAACTCCAGGCTGTCATGTCCCTTCTTAGTAAGCTCAGGAGCAGCAGATGTCCCAGTTCTGGAAGCACTTGATTGAGCTGTGCTGGAAGCTGACCCCCGATTGCCTCCAGGATTGTTTGCTCAGGTCTCTTGCTGCTGGTGGAAGGCATTGATTGCTAGAGCCGGGGGTGGGGGCAATACTGGATTCTATTTCTGGAAAGGTTGTACCTTGTTTGTTTTGTATTTGCAAGCTTTTATTAGCAGACTTAACCCCACAAATTATTTAAAGGAAGAAAAGATAATTCCATAATGATACTCTGTGGGTCTGCACCTGCATCTTCAGGTGTGTGAGATATTTAAAGGGCCCCACACGTAGATACAGATTGGTGTACTGGGCGTAGGTAGCTGGAAGCGCTGGTGGCGCAGTCTGGAGAGAGTTATGTTGCTCATCTGAAGAACATGCCTCTCTGGGGGTTCAAATCCTCCAGCCACTCTGAGGGAGAAAAATGGGCAGTTTCTTTTCCATTTACAACCTTGGAAATCTGATAGAATGTCCAGCGATGAGCCAGAACGAACTCAGCTGGAAGTGAGTTGAATCGATTGTATAAACCTTCCTCAAGGTCTGAGGAGCAGTGGTGTTAAAGATGAAAGTGCATCCTGAGTCAAGCCATGCTCTTTTCAATTACTTGTACATCTGGAAGTTGGACAGTGAATAAAATGACAGAAGAATTGATGCCTTTGAGATGAGGGTGTTGGAAAAGCGTACTGGACTGTCTCATGGATTGCCAAGAGAAAAGAATAAAGAAACAGGTCTTTGCGAACGTGCAACCAGGGTGCTCCTTGGAGGCGGGGATGGCCAGGCTTCATCTCACATACTTTGGGCATGTTGTTAGGAAGGGCTGATCCTCGGAAGAGGACATCGTGCTTGGAAAGGTGGAGGGTCAGTGAAAGAGAGGACCCTTAGGGGGGTGGATTGGCACAGTGACTGTAACAGTGCGCTCAGGTGTGTCAGAGATAGAGAGGATGGCACAGCGTACGACAGGGTCCAGACCTTTCCCTGCTGGGTCGCTGTGACACCCAAGAACAACAACGTAAACATACACAACTTGGGCAGTTTCTTCTTAGATTCAGGATTCTTCTGTGGAAATGCTCTTTGTGTATCAGTAACTCTGGGGTCAGTTCTGACTTCCAGATCCCAGAGTAGAGTGTGCTCCACGGGCTTCTTGAGGACTCATTTATGGAAATAGATTGCCAGGCCTTTCTTCCAAAGCACCTCTGGATCAGTTAGAACTCCCAGGCCCTCAGGTAGCAAATGAGGACGTTAACCCTTTGCACCATCCAGGGACCTCTAAATGATTATTTATGCTTTAATCTCCTGGATAGTTTTGACCTGTTCTCTCCAGTAGCCCAAATTCCCTTCCCAGGTGCATTGGGGTTGTCCAGGCCGGAGGAGGGACACGCAGAGACTGGGAGGCTGTGCCTCTTCCCTCACTCCTCTGAGCAGTGTTTCTATGCTGTGGACATTAGACTCCTCACCAGGAACTTGTAAGCCAGGCTCAAAAGGCATTTAAGAATGCAGGAAATGGGACTGCCATTTCCTGTTATCACCCTTCCACCAGCACCCAGTTGGGTTTTTCAGACACTAATTCAGTTCACACCCTCATTGGCTCTAGACATGGGGCGGACAGTGTGGGCCTTCTTGCACCATGAAGGGAAAAAAAAGGAACCTGCGTCCAGCTTAGTGCACCCTAAAACCTGCCACAATGAGGTGGAAGGGATGCTGGACAGGCTGCTGTTCCCCGGTTGGGAAACTCACCTGCCACTGGACAACCAGGACCTCCGTCCACCTCCTTGTCCCGTCTGACTGCTGGGTTCCCCAAAAGCTCAGGAGACCCTTGTTGGAAAGCAAGAACGTGCAAAGCAGCACACATTCCAAATGCAGAGAAGCAACAGAAGCAAACGAAGAAATCTGAATCCCAGACCCAAGCAGGCAGGCTCGGCTGGCTGGCAGTGATACTGCGGGAGTCCATCTGGGAGCGCAGAGGGCTGTTTAATTTTAGCTCTGTTTGGTGAGTGCAGTTTTGTCTTTTAAGGCAAACACTGGAGTGACCTCTGCACTTGGTCATGTCTGCCTCAGTCTGCCTGTGTCCCGACCAAAGGCTCTTGTCTGAGTGGCCCTGGTGGGTCATGCGTGAGTGACAAGGTGGCACCAGGCCTGAAAGGACTGCCTAGTAGGTTTCTTTTGACCAGTTCATTTATCATTTTTCACCTCCTCCTCAAATTCAATAGGACTGGATTTGTGTGGTGAGCTTCCCTTACTTCTCATCCCAAAGAGAAGTTCCCGTTAGAAGCTGAGGTGGAGAAATAACAGAAGTCATGATATGGTTGTTGTTGTTGTTGTGTACTGTCAAGTCAGAACTGACCCATAGCTGATATCCAGCAGTTTTCAGGGGCAGTTAATTGCAGGGGAGGAAATGGCCTGTCGTTCTTCTGCAGAGTAGCTGGTGCATTTGAACCATGTGCCTTCACGATTGTAGCACAGTGGTGGCAATTCTGATAATAGTAACAGTGCACCTATCTTACATTGTTGTTATGTACTGTTGAGTTGGAACCAACCCATAGTTGACTCTCCAGTGGGTTTTCAGTGGCTATAAATCGCACTAGGAGATTGCTCATCTCCCTCAGAGCACCTGGTGGGTTTGAACTGTGTGTCTTTGGGTTGGCAGCGCAGTTCCTTACTACTAGGCTTCCAGAGCTCACATGTAGATAGGGCTTCAGACGGGCTGGTCACTCATCTCAGTGCTTGTACTTATGCTTCACTGTCCCAGCAACTTTATGAGATATTGCTCTTATCATCCCCATTTTGCATATCAGGACACTGAGGCACAGAGAGGTTTTAGTAACTTTCTTAAGGGCACATACATAGTGTCAGAGCTGAGTTCAGGCCCATGCACGTGGGCTCCAGAGATGCCTGTGGTCTTCCCGGCTCCACCAGGCTTCTCTCCTAGCTGTAAGTACCTCACATGCAAACCCTGTACCAAGCACTGCTCTGAGATTGTTCTTAGGACCATCCTCATGACCGCTGCTATATGTGATCCCACTGGTGCAGTTGCTGGGTCAGACCATCTCATGGAGGCTCTTCCTGTTTTCTGGTTGACCAGGCATGATATCCTTATCCAGGGACTGGTTCATCCTGATAACATGTTCTAGCCAGATGCGATGAAGCCTTGCCATCCTCACTCTCAAGGAATATTCTGGCTGCGTGCCATCAAGACGGATTTGTTCATTCTTCTGGCAATCCAGGATATATGTTCAATAGTCTTGGCCAACAACTTAGTTCTAAGGCCCCAGTTCTTCTTTGGTTTCCCTTAAGCTTTATCACTGGATTGTATATGTTGTTGTTGTTGTTTTTATGTTCCATCGAGTTGCTTGAGACTCATAACAACCCCTACATGCAAGAGCCCTAAACCCTGCTCTATCTTGTGCCAGTCACAGTGTCTCTGACACACCCATCCCGATTACCCCAGTCACTGAATCAATCCACCTCATAGGGGGCCTTCCCCTCCTGTGCTGTCCCTCCACCCTCCCAAGCATGATGTCCCTCTCTAAGGACCAGTCCCTCTTTACAACATGTCCAAAGTATGTTAGATGGATCCTCAGAATCCTTGCCTCCAAGGAGCCGCCTGGTTTAACCCTTTCCAAGATGAATCTGTTTGTTTTCTTGGCAGTCCATGGTACCTTCAATACTTTTCTCCAGCACCACAGCTCAAAGGCATCAATTCTCCCTCTATCCTCCTTAGTCATTGTCCAACTCTCTGATGCATAACAAGTGATAGCAAAGACTATGGCCTGTATCAGACGCACCTTAGTCTCCAGAGAGATACCATTGCTCTTCAGTATTTTGGAGAGGTCCCTAAAAGCAGACTTTTCCATGGCAATACGTCTTTTAATTTCCTGGCTACTGGTTGTATATGAGACAACTTAAAATATTATTGCTTGGATCAGACACCTCTGAGTCCACCAAAGAATAGTTTTGAACACTTTAAAGAGGCTCTTTGCAACACATTTGCCCAATAAATATATAATATGATTTCTCCACGGTACTGCCTTGGGAGCTCTGGTGGCCTAGTGGGTAAGGAGTTGTGCTGCCAATTGAAAGGCAGCGTGTTTGAATCCACCAGTTGCTCTGTGAGAAAAAGGTGAGTAATCTCCTCTGATGAGATTTACAGCCTCTGAAAACCTGCTAGAAGATCAGCTGTGAGTGAGTTCATCTCAGCCACACACAACCCACTGCCAAAGGCATTGATTGTGAATCCAACTTAAATGAAATCCTAGGAAACCAGAGACTTAGGAAGAAGAGGGCATTTGCCCGAAGCCTCATGGTAATGGTGGAACTGAAAGTTAGATCTCATCTCCTGGCCTCAAAAAACCAAAACCTTAGGCTTTTCACCAAACTGTCCCTCATATGAAAATGTTCCAAGCTCAGGGCATTTCAGGGTAAGGAAAGAATTGACTAGCTGTGTGTCCAAGTTTCCAGAAGTATCCAGCTTAACAGGACAGGTTTGCTGATGCCATGTTAAGTCTAAATCAAATCAAGCCACTTTGGGTCCAGAAAAGAGTAGATGTTTAAAGGAACCTCTTTGGCCTCAGCCCCGCCCCACCCCTTAAGGCCAAGACTCACCCCTTAGTTTTTACCTTCTGCACTAATGTGAAAGAAGATCCAGGAAGTGTCAACAGGAACGTCTTGGCAGAATAGCTCCGTTCCACCCAGCAGTTGTTACAACCTGCCTGTGGGAGTTAATAGAGAGGAAGCAGTCCCTGGGGCTCCGGGAGGCTGGCTGGCTGCCCGCCGAGGATACTTGCTGCAAGGTTAGACACTGAGGTGGATGGGGAATCAGGAGGCAGCTCGGCCTGGCATGGGGCCAACCTCTCATTCTTGCAGCAGACTTGGGAGGAGTTATTTGCCCCCTACCAGTTTGAGCTGCCCCCGGCTAATTTTGCCAGTCGGCTCAGAGTGATGCCATCTCTGTCAAGGAAGGTGGGGAGGGATCATTGATTCACCTGTAACCTTCACATCTGACCTGGAGGTCAGGATGGGGACCTGGTTGATAGTGGGGAAAAATAAAATGTTCTTAAGCGATGACCAGTTGCTGCTCCTCCTCCAGTTACAGCTCTAACTCCTGACGGCCTCATGCATGTCAGGCTAAAAACTGTGTCTCTTAGGGTTTTCAAGTGGCTGATGTTTCTGAAGAAGATTCCAAGGCCTTTTTTCCAAAGTGCCTCTGAGTGGATTAGGACATCTAACCTTTTGGTCAGTGACTGATGACACCACCTAGGGACTCCTTTAAGAAATTGGGAGTCAAAGAATTAGGAGACAGACTTGATGATACAAAATTGAGACGGACAGCAGAGTTACTAGTATTGTCTGTACAATAGGGGAGGGGAGTTGATGTGAATAGCTGTTGTCTTTAACAGGCATTTAAGGACCACCCCTCCTTTTGTTGTTGTGAGGTGCCGTTGTGTCAGCTGTGACTCCTGGTGATCCCATGAGCAGCTTGTCCTGTCCTGCACCATCCTCACAGCCTCTGCCATGGTCAAGGCCATTGCTACAGTCACTGTGTCAGTCTATCTCACTGAGCATCTTCCTTTCTTTCATGGACCTTCTACTCCTTGCAGCCAGATATCTTTTATCAGGAGACTCCCTTTCTTGGCTTCAGTGCAGTTTGAGGTAGAAAAGAAAGACAGGTGCTTAGAGATTCAGCGATCCTGTTGCAGAGCAAGACCGCCATAGATGCAAAGTCCCTCCCATTCCAGTCCCCGTCTCATTTATACCATGACGTAAGCATGCCAGCCCCTCCTTGATGGGATGTATCAGCCCCCAAACTCCCTCTCCTGCTAGCTCCTATTATTAGATGACTTTTCCTTTATTTAGCCAGTGAATGCTACTTCTCTCTAGTTTCTGCATTCTCTCTTCAAGGCGCTTTGATTTCTCCACATGCCAGTTCTACAGATATTTGGAGCTAGCTATTGGGTGCTTCTCAGCAGAAAGAGAACACACTGCCTTTATAATCTCAAAGTCAATGCTGTTCTCTCTGTGTTCCCACTGCATGTGGTAAATGCCTCTCTTCAGTTCTTCTCACACTGCATCTACCTAGTTATCTTTGTATTCACTGGCAACTAATATTCACTGAGCATGAGGTGGTTTCATGTCTCTCTCTATACCCTTAAGTGTATGTCACTGCTGCTCAGAACAGACTCATAGCTGACCCTCCAGTGGGTTTTCAGAAGCTATCAACTGCATGGGAGGAGACTGCCCATCTTTCTCCTGCAGAGCATCTGGTGGATTCAAACCACTTGTCTTTGGGTTGGCAACACAACTCCTTCCCCACTAGGCCACCAGAGCTCCTGTACACAGAGATATATAATGTGCATATTAATGATGCTTTTGTAAGGCAGCGGTGAGGAGTGAATAAGGGAAATGACACGCAGTTGGTGTGTAATAGAGAGTCCTGGTAGTTGAGTGGTTAAGCTTTCAACTGCTAAATGAAAGATTGATGGTTCAGACCTGCCCAGCAGCTTCCTGGAACGAAGACCGGGTGTTCTCCGTCCATAAAGATTATAGGCAAGACAGCCTTCCTGCCATGTCACGTGGGCTCCAGATCACCTCGGGGCAGCCAGCAACGGCAGATGAGTAATGCCTGGGAGCTCTTGACATTATAACAATCCTCCCAAGGTCCGTCCATCCCATTTTTGGCAATGCGGATGATGATGGCATTCTTTATTGACTATAAACTACATCCCAGACACTGTTTCAAGCATTTTGCGTCCATTATCTTGCCTAACTCCTTCGAATCAGGGGTTTGGAGCTATTATTACTGGTTTTATAGACGAGGAGCTGGACATTAGGGACAGAGTTATTTGCCTGCAGTCATAACAGCCATAAACCATAGACCTGGGACTTGAACTGTTCATTCCGGCTTCGGAGTCCCCACTCCTGCCCTCTCTCTTCCACCACTAGGACGTTGAGGGAAGGTGGGGTGCATCAGGACTCGGTGACAATTCCAGATGGAGTGAATGCATGCATGCATTTTTAGGTTCCATATGTGCAATGATGGTTAGGCAAGGGTGTTTCTAGAAGCACATTCTAGGAAGCCAAAGAATTGTCAGGCGAATGTGGAGAGAGGGCAGGGAGAGGTCAAGGCTGCAATAAGGTGCAGCCCCAGGGTGTGAGCATAGTATAGGCATCTCCAGGGCAGGCTAATGTGTGCATTCAGGATAATTAACCTGGATGTTGGCTGTGTTCTCTGCCTTCTTGCCTTCTTCCAACGTCTTTCATCAGATCCTTGCTCTTAAATATCCCAGTTGGCTCCCAGGTGAGAAGTCAATTCCAGGTGCCCTGGGGGCTAGCATGCTGGCCTTGACGCCATCCCTGTGTGGTTGAGCCCTCCATGACCTGCCTGTCTCTGCTTTGTCTCTCTGCAGTGATCCGCGCCAAGGTGGTGGGGAAGAAGCTGGTGAAGGATGGGCCCTTCGGCACGCTGGTCTACACCATCAAGCAGATGAAGGTGAGTGACGTCAGCCTGGCACTACGTGGAGGGCTTCTGGGGTTTTGCCAGAAGAGTCCTGGCCGAGGAAGGCTAGGCGTGTTGAGGGATGTGGGGTGTGTGTTTGCTCAGTGTTTGAATCCCAGCCTTTCTGTTCTGCTGAGACTGCAGAAAGGGGTGAAGGTCAAGGGAGGGACAGTGACTGCTTTGTCCCAAAGACAGGAAGGGTGGAGCGGCTCAGAGGTAGTAATTAAGGGGCTGAGCTCTGGAGGCCCGCAGGAGACACCTCACCTTTGTTACCTGGTCCCTCGCAACTCAAGGCGCCTCACTGTGCCTTTAGTCTTTGCGTCTGTCACATGAGGGAGCTGGATGGCCTTGTGTTTAAGGATTCCTCTGCGCACCCAGTGCTAAGTTGTCCTGCAGTCCTCAAGGCACAGGGTTCAAATCTACCAGCTGCAGCACAAGAGAAGGCTAGGCAATCTCCTGTGTGATTTACTGCTCTGAAAACCTGCTGGAGCTACGGGTGTTTTCTGACTCCATTGAGCACTGAGAGTCTGTCTGACTTGGACCACTGCTTACAGGTTTCCTGCCTTGGCCAAGGTTACAACTCACACTTGTGCCCTTCCATCAAATCTTTACAGTGAGCGGGTGCTGGTTTCAGGGGCCTCATTCTGAGAAGGAGAGACGGCACCTCCTTCCCTCATTTATCCAGCTGCTTCCCAGCTGGTCAGAAAGATTTAGTGAGCATGCTGATATCGCTGAGCCCAGTACTGCATACATGAACACATGAAGAACGTTAAGGAAATGCACCTTTAAGAGAACATCAGATTGGAAATGTAGAGCTCCTGCCTCGAGGTCTCAGCTCCACTGCTTTCTAGGACTCAGCCCTTCCCCCCGGGCTCGATTTCTTCATCCTTTATTTACAGTGTGAGGTTAGGCTCTGTATTCCTAAGAGCAAGTATAGCTCTGACATTTCAGAATTCAAAGCACCCAGCCTTTTTTTGGGAAGCTGGTCGTGGATGCTGCAAGGGTCTCATAGAGTCCCTTGTTCACACAGCCTCTGAGTGCAGAGCTGGGGCCTCACTTGGGGATAACTTAGAAACTGGTTGATCCATCACCTTGCTTTGCTAAGCACATCTCTTCATGGAAACCCTGTGCCAGGAGCCATGGGGGTTGAAAGGAAGACATATGTGTGATGAATGAGCAGGGTGGCTATGCTCAGGTCCAAGGCCAAGTCCAGGCCTTTTACCAGTTGTTCATATCTGCATCTTCCCAGTTGAGGCAGGGCTTGGCTCACCTGGAGTAAAAACCAATTGCTGTCAAGTCGACTGTGGAGACCCCTAGTATGATAGAATGTGCATCAGGGTTTTCAGCGGCTGATTTTTTTAATTTTTAATTGGTTTGCCATGCCTTTCTTCTGAGGTACCTCTGGGTGGACTCAAACCTTCAACCTTTAGCTGTGAGTGTGTTAACTGGTTATACCGCCAGGAAACTCTATAAGATTTAATAGATACAAACTTTCCAGTAGAGAGGATGAGGGTGAGACTCAACTGAACAGAAAGCTCCCCACGGAGACAAGTTTTGAGGATCAGGGGGACCTGAGTCAGGGAAATGGCAGCCCACAAATGATACTCAGCTATCGGGTGGCGGGGGTCATCATTCCTGCTCCCAAGGCCTGAGGCTAGAAGTACTAATTCTGTGTAACCTGTTGCTTTGGATTCGATTTTGGAAACATCCACAGCTTCTGGTTATGTAATGTCCACAGTCAGCCCTGGCCGGCTGCCCTTGGCTGCCACAGCCTGGTCATGGGACCAGCTTATGTCTTCAGACAGAGGTGGGGAGAGCAGAGTGGGTGGAGGTGGAGAGCTGATGAGAACAAACACAGCCCCAGACCCCACTTTGCAGCTGTTGGCAGCTGGCAGGAGGATGCCAGAGCAGCTTAGACAAAGGGTTCAGAGGACACGTGCACAAGCCTGCTCTGGACCGGGCCTTCTCGTTAACAGGTATTTTGCAGCATCAGAGAGCTGCGAGGAGAATAACTGAGAGGCAGTGCTTTCTAAACTTGCCTAACGTCCCTCCTGCTTCCAAGAGCTGGAGCCTAGCATGACCAGCTGCACTTCCAGTGGTGACAGTAGCCCATTGCCCCCAAGGTGGTGTCAGATCAGCCACTGGTGGTTATTTAGAGGCCAAATTACTAGCCCATCAGCTTGCAAGCACACACCCACTCTAAGCCTGGCAGGTTTACTCTTTTTGCCATGCTGGTTCTTTCGTTATGCGCTGTCAAGTCAGAACCGGCCCATAGCAGATCCTCCAGGGGGTTTTCACAGGCAGATGATTGCATGGGCGAAGATTGCCCATCCTTCTTCCACAGAGCAGGATTCGAACTATGTGCCTTTGGAATTGCAGTACCACTTCTTACTGGCTAGGCCACCAGAGCACCCTATCCCTCCTCTAGGTTCATTGAATCAAGGCTGCAGGCATGGAATGGCATTTTAGTGACACAGTCCCTGCGAAGCAACAATAAATAGCAGATCCTGTTCCTAAGCAGAGGCACTGGGACTTTGTGTTCTTATCGTAATTTCAAGAATCCCCTACTGTTGTACTTTGATCGCCCATGAGTATCTAATTCCTTTGATTCCCTCTGCTCCTCCTACTACCTTAGCATGCGACGTCTCATAGCGCTGGGCAGTGCCTTTCTGTCCAGAGGAGCTACCAGGATCTGCTAGTCTCTACGGAAACCCAAATTTCCTGGTGACCCCATGTATGCAGAATAGAACTGTACTCCATTAAAAGACATGACCTTTAAGAAGCAGACTGCCAGGCCCTTCTTCTGAGGTCCCCCTAGGGAAGTTTGGAAGAACAACTTTTTGATTAGGAGTTGGGTACTTAAACCATTGTACCACTAAATCCTAGTCAGTGAATCAGAGACAGTACTGGTGTAGAAGTAATCCGTCCAGCCGGCCTCCTATCTCTTCCGTCCTCCTCTCTCTCCCAACTCCTTCTTTGTGCTTAGCTTGTGCTACTTATTATAATTAACCTGATTCCATACAAGTGCTTAGTGAGACTGGCTCAGGACAGGGAAGGGTTCAGAGCTGCTGTACATAGGGTTACTATGCATTGTAGGCGAATCAAACAATAACATTCTATGACAGCTTTGGAAACAGGAGTGGCATCCAATTCCTAACAACTTGCCTCGGAAACTCTGAACTTTGATAAATGTCGATAGTTGTCAAGGGGCTTCAGGCCTTTTATTCATAGGGTTGCTATGAGTCGTGCTCAACTCGAAGGCAATCAACAACAACAATAACCATACAAGTAACTTTAGTTATGCATTTGCTATGGGCCAGGCATTCTTTGAAGGCTCTGTATGGGTCAGACCTCACAGCAGCCCTGTGAAATATAGGTCCACTACTATCTTCTGTTACATAGATGAGGCGAAGAGGCAACAGAGTGGGGCAGGTTGTAAATGCAGCTGAGACCACAGAGCTAAAAAACAGTCTCTTCCTACGAGGGCAGAGCAGAGCAGCTGAGCAGAAACTCACTATCTATGTGCATTTGGGGTGCTGCACCCCTTTGTTTGTATCCAGTTCCTCCAGGGAACAAAAGATTAAATAATAATAATAATAATAATAAAGAGCCCAGCTCAGGCAGGCATGTCATTCTCCAGTGTAGCTCTTGACTTCCAACATCCTCTAAAGGGTGTATCAGAAAAATCTTGGTAGGAGGGAAGAGGGAGAGGCGAGCCTGCATGAATCTTGGCACAGAGCCCTGGGCTGCTTTGTTCTAGGGGATTAGAGAGTCTACTAGGAGTCAGACAGGGGTGAGCAGAGGCTCCCTGAAAGCAGGACTAAAGGGTCCCAGAGAATGTGAGAATCAGCAGCCCATCTGTCTCCCTTTTCTGACTTAACCTTCTTTCTACCCGAGCCCCCAGACTGACCGCCCCAGTGAAAGGAAGGTGGGCAGACCCCTGCTCATCTGCTCACTGCTGATCTGTGTTCTCGGGCATTTTGGGTGTGCAGAGACCCACAAAGGGATGTGGGGAGGAGTCGGGGGAGGGGTGCACAGGATGATGGAGTCTTGAGGGTGCTTGCTGCATACCCAAGCTTGGAGATGAGATTGGAGGGGGGGGGGCGCTGTGCTATGAAAGGGAGAGTGTGTGGAACTGGCCGCTGTCATCCGTGGGGCCCTTATCTCCCATCGGGACCTGGCCGCTGTCATCCGTGGGGCCCTTATCTCCCATCGGGACCGTGAGAAAGTGGGCCACTTTGCAGGGAGCTGTTGTTTGTGCCATGGACACACGCTCTCCGCTGGCTGCAGGGAACAGCACGTGGGGGACATTATGTCCCAGCCGGTCCCGGGGACAGTCCCATGGGGAGACCCGCTGGTCAAGCTCTGCATGGATGACAAGTGGGCAGGACAGATCTTCTGGCAACTGCAGTGCTTGGCTCTGGGGACTTCCTTCCCTCAGGGGTTTGTCTGATCACATGACCAGTAGTAGCTGGTGGTGTAGTTCTTAGGGCGCTGAGCTGCTAACATAGTAGCCAAGCCTCTCTGGTGGTTCGAATCCACTAGTGGCTCCGAGGGAGAAAAATGATCAATCTCTCCTCATGTAATTTGCAGCCTGGGAAACACAGTGGAGTCCGCTATGAGCTGGCATAGACTTGACAGCAGTAAGTTTTGAGTGTTTCCTTTGAAGGGACCCTCTTTCCTCCTCTAACCTCCCGTGACTCTTAGTTCCAGGCTCACATCTTGCGTCCCGCAGTAATGAACTTAGTTCTCGGAAGTTCTCCCTCCCTTCACCCCTTCTGCCAGGATAAGATGGTGCCATTTAGATCTTGGTCAAACACCACTTGTCTCCAAACCTCAGCTGCAAATGCGACTACACTGTGGCTTCAGAGGTAGCCTTCATAGAGCAGCATTCAGTGCAGCGAGCATGAAAGAGACATCTGACGTTGATATACTGATGCTTCATTTGTCCGTGTGGGGCACAGACCAGAAGTGGCCTAAGGAATACGTGAACGCTCCTGGACCCAGAAAATTCTTTCCGTATTTGTCTGAACGCGCCAAGGAAGCTATATTGTGGAATTTTGTGGGGGTACCAGGAAGTGGGGAGGGATCCAGAGGCAGGTAGCTACCCCCCTGGATAAAGAGACCACTTCCACTTGTAGTTCAGAATGGCTTGGACTGTGTACACCAAGAGACAAGGTTGGGCAAAAGCACTTACATAGAAGGGGCCAAATCCTTCTCTCTTCTCGCTCTGAATTCTCGCAAAATTGAGTTTAAGCTAACTTTCACTTATATGCTGTTTGTGAAAGGCTAGTCTAATTCATTTCATCCTTAAAACCATCTAATATAGAAGTGCTCTGCCCTATTTAACAGATGAGGAATTTGAGGATTAAGAGAAATTGCCAGCTAAATAATGGAGACAAGATTCGAACCACAGATTCCTGTCTCCAGGCCTGAATTTACCACCAACCTTCCGTCACCAACCTCAAGTCCACTGCCACAGACTTGGTCCCAGATCTTTGAGACCCTCCTTTGGCCTTCCTGGGCTATAAATCTTTATAGGAAGACACTGCCTATCTTTCTTCCAAGGAGCGGCTGGTAGATTCAAACTGCTAACCTTTCGGTTATCAGCCTAAAACATTACATACTATGCCACCAGGGTTCCTTAATTCTCCATTGTATTGGTTTAATTTGCTTATCTGTAACATTCCTTCCAATTAGGAGCGTGGCTGACTTAGTTGGTAAAGAGTTGTGCTATAAACCTGAACGCAAGTGGTTTGAGTCCAAGGGTGAAAAATGTGATTTACAGACTCTGAAAAGCCTCTGGAGGATCTGCTATAAGTTAGTTCCAACTTGACAGCACATTAACACCATCAGCCTGGTTCTCTGATCTCAGATCACTCTAAATTTGTCAAACTGATTGGAGAATTCTACGACTACAGACCTAATGATACTCTTGAGTCAATATTTAGCTTCATAGGGTATGATCATGAAGAAAAGACAACTAAATAAGATCTACTTTCACTATTAAAATAAGCAAAAAGACAAACTACCATGATCAAGTCAACTCCAGCTCTTGGAGTATGTCAGAGGGGAATTTTACTACATACGATTTTCACGGGATGTGATCCTGTAGAAGCCTATTGCCAGGCATTTTTCTCATTGCCTCTGGTTATTAACTAGTCTTCTGATTAATAGCAGAGCTCAAACCAATTATGTCCCTCAGGAGCCCCAACCTTTACCATACCCCAGCCTTATTCCTACTTTTAGAATTGATCCTAAAATGTAGCATAACATTTTGATTCTGTCAGAGATGCCAAAAGCAACTTTAAGAGAGAGTTTCCTTCAAACTCAGAAGCAATAGCAACAGCAAGACCACATTTATGTCAAGCTTTCTTTTCTTTTCTTTTTCCCTTTTTTGTTGTGTACCATCGACTCGGATCCAAGTAGCACAGGAGGAGATTGCCCCTCCTTCTCCAGCAGAGCATCTGGTGGATTCAAACCACACACCTTCAGGATTGCAGTGTAGCTTCTTGCCACTAGGCTGCCAGAGTTCCCAATGTCAAGCTTTCTTGACTGACCAAGTTTCCCCACTCTACACAGAGTTGGGTTCTCATCTATTAAGCAGAGAGGAGATAAGATACAGGGCAAAGCAGGATGTCCTTGGAAAGATCTGCTCCAGGAGAGCAGGCCCAAGAGAAGCAGGGCATGAACTTAGTTCAGACATCTGCCAAAAACTCGAGGGAAAACCCACACCTGACTGAGAAGCTGCTCCATGTGGCAGTGAGCGAGAGAGCATAGGATGGTACTGGAACACATGCACACTGCAGTCCTCCGGAACTTGGCATTTTTTCGCACCCCAGAGGCGTCATCCCTCATCATGGAGGGCGTGACTGGACACCCCACTCCTCTAGGACATAACTGAAAGCTGAGGGTAGAGAAAGCTCCCCGGGCATGGCTGCCTTTCTTCAGTTTGCTAGCATGCCTCAGGGAGACCAGGTAAACCGGAATTGTGTACCTGCATGTGAGTCCATTAGAAGAGCCTTCTCCTTACACGACTCGGAGGCTCCCAAACTCTGCAGGGCCGAGAGAGACTGCTGTGTGACAGGAATGGCCCTTGGGGACAGCCATATACCCTCACCAGCTAAGTTGCCATTTCAGAGATAAAGAGGAAGGAGGGAAAATTGGCCCAAACAGGAGGTATTTAGATGAGACTCCAGTGAGGTGATGTCTGGCTTTTTATGAACTGCCATATGTAAATTAATAAACTGTGCCAAGAACTAAAGTGGAGACATCACCCTATTATAAGCCCTTAGGGCCAGTCCAGAGACCACCAGCACTCCGGGGCCTTTGAAGGCTGGGAACTGGAGGGGTGGCAGGACCAGGCAGCACCTGCAGGCTCACATGGAGTTGTCTGGACAGATCCACGCCTGTGAAACCCTCCCGCCCTTGACCTGGAGCCACAGAATGACCACCCAGCAGCAATTGCCTCAGACCAATTAGATTATGGAATTGCTGATTCTGCAGGCAAAACAGACCCCCAAGCCTCCATTTCAGCTTCTTATTCATTCTTAAATGTTTTGTTAAAAATCTGTGCGTTTTTTTGTGCTTTGTTTGGAGCTGCCGATGGACTAGTCTGTAGGGCACTGTGTTGTTAAACCAGCAGCTGTGCCTCTCTGGTGGTTCGAATCCACCAGTGGCTGCTTAGGGGAAAGACAGACAGTCTCCTGCTGTGTGATCTAGAGTCTGCAGAACCCACTGGAGGGTCAGCGATGAGACCTTTCTGACTTGACGGCAGTGGGATGGAGGGAGAGATGTCAGTAAAGGGGCTTGGGGCTTTCATCAGATGCTCCATGGATAGAGCTGATCCCAGAGAATCTCTGCTGAACCCCTTATCTGTGAAATGAGCACAATGACGCTTAGGTCTCGGGGTTCTTGGGAGGATGCCAGGAGGGGAGTGTAAGTGAGAATGCTTTTGAAGCATGTTACAGAGAGGACATAAGCTGGCATCGCTCATGGCCAGCAGGACCCTTCACAGCAGCTCCTGTGAGATTCTGAAAAGGTCGTTGGGACTTCAGGAAGGTGTGTGCCCAGGAGGATATTTGGGGGGAGTTGGGGAGGGGAGAGATGTGTTGGATAAAGAGGCTTCTCTGGAACTTGTGGCTTTGAAAAAAAAAGAGGACATGTGGTCTAATCAGGTGATAAGGACCTTAACTCAGGGGCTGATTAGGAGAACCATCTTCCCTGAGACCGATGACCACACGTTCCCTGGACCCGGAGCCTTTTCTCACACCGTTCTTTCTTTCCACCCACAGATGTACCGAGGCTTCACCAAAATGCCCCACGTGCAGTACATCTACACGGAGGCTTCCGAGAGTCTCTGTGGCCTTAAACTAGAAGTCAACAAGTACCAGTACCTGCTGACAGGTAACAGCCAACTGGAGCACTTAAGCCATGTCTGGCCAAGACCAAGGACCCCTTCACCTGGGGCGGGTGGAGAAGGAGGAGAAGGCCCCTGGCAACCCGAGGACAAGGGGCCATGTGTCATCAGGATGTGAGGAGCATCGAGAACCATGTCTGGCCCAAAGGCGAGAGCTTGAGGCTCCACCACTTAGGCTGGCCTCGGACTTTCCTTCCATCACTGACGAGTGGGAGCAAGCTCCTCGTTTGGGAGCTCTTCCGCTTTACGACACGCAAAGAAGGATTGTAAATGCCTGTTCCTCTTCCATTTCCAGCCAGCCTATTAAGTTTGCCCTTCAGAGTTTTCCATCCTTAGCCCAGCAGCAAAGAGAAAAATCAAACTTAAATCCAAAGTTCCCTAAGCCCTCCAATAAGAGTCGATGAGAGAAGTGAAGCTTGAACTCTAGATTCAGAGCCAGAATTGGATGGCTTTGGGGCCTTCAGAATATTGAATCCCTCTGACCGTTGTTTTCCTCATCTGGAGAATGGGGATGCAGTCTGCCTTATGAGGGTTTGAGAAGGATAAAGCAGGATCATTAGTAGGTGTGAATTCTTTTCCTTCTGGCTGGACTCTGGACAAAATAACCCTTCATGATCTTTGCTTTTCTAGGCCGTGTCTATGATGGCAAGATGTACACAGGGCTGTGCAACTTTGTGGAGAGATGGGACCAGCTCACCCTGTCCCAGCGTAAAGGGCTCAACTACCGGTACCACCTGGGCTGTAACTGCAAGGTGAGCCCTGGGGAAGGGAGGAGGGGGTGAGGAGGAGCTGGATGCAGCCCTGGACCACATCAGCTCCTGCTGCACGGGATGTGGGGTCTTTATGTGGGGCATGAACATGGTCGTCAGAGGGTCAGGGATGTGGTGTCCACACAACCCGGGGAGGGATGACTTCCTGCTGCCTCCTGCCCCCTCCATGTTGTCCATTCAGCAGCTGCCAGGCTTCTCCCGCATCACTGGCCCCTTGCAAGGGTACAAAGAATTGGCAGGTACAGGATCCTTGCCACCATGTGCCCTGCTAGGATGGCACACATGGGGACATAGAGGCAGCTGACTTGTAGTGCCTGCCCTGATGTGCAAGCCAGCACAGGACCATGAATGGCAGAGAATAGAGGAGGTCATGCTCCAGCGAGGCCTAACCCCTTGACCAAGCACAGCCTCTTCCCTGGTGTGAGAGTCGGGCCTCTCTCCCACTTAATTCTCACAGCAGTTCTATGTGGTCACATCACTGTTACTTGACATGTGAGGAGGCTCAGAGAGGTTATGTAACTTCCCTGAGGTCACACAGCTTTAAAAGTGTGGCTCCTAAAGCAGAGAAGCTTTCATATTTCATATTTCATGCTTCCAAATTGCCAGTCCCTCAATTTCCTGAAACTGAGAATTCCCATCTTTACCTGTTAATACTTGAGTGTGGTTTAGAGGGAATCTTCTCAAATGTCTAACTTTACTACTTTACTGGCTGTGTGACCTAGGGCAAGTTACCTAACCTCTTTGAGTTCCTGTGTCCTCATCCGTGAAAGGGGGCCCAGACTGCTAGGGGAACTAACAGAGATGACAGAGGGTCAGCTGTGCATCGGTTCTGACTCAACGGTTAACAGCAATGATATCATCACTAAGGGGTTTCTGTAGCTCGGATTCCCCTTGAAGTTAGCGCATGTTCTTAATCCAGACTACAGAACGCATCAGCCACCCCACACCCCACCCCTGGGTCCCCTTCCCCTGGCAGAGCCGCCAACCTTTGCCTCTTGTCTCGTTGCAGATCAAGTCCTGCTACTACCTGCCTTGCTTTGTGACCTCCAAGAACGAGTGTCTCTGGACCGACATGCTCTCCAACTTCGGTTACCCTGGCTACCAGTCCAAACACTACGCCTGCATCCGGCAGAAGGGTGGCTACTGCAACTGGTACCGAGGCTGGGCCCCCCCGGACAAAAGCATCATCAATGCCACAGACCCCTGAGCAGCAGACCCTGCCCCACCTCACCTCCCTCCCTTCCCGCTGAGCCTCCCTCGGACACTAACTCTTCCCAAATGATGATGACAATGAAATTAGTGCCTGTTTTCTTGCAAATTTAGCACTTGGAACACTTAAAGATAAATCTATTGGATGGGGTTGGTTTCGGAGTTGTTCTCCCGGGCCCGCTCTGCCCCTTTCTTTTTGGTTTGGACATCGCCACCCATTTCTCGTGGGAGTGCTTGGCACCAGGGCAAAAAGAAAAGAGGGATGCCTCTTCCTTGTGAAAATATAATCTATATTTTTTTAGGAAAACAGAAATTGAAAAATTATCCCATTGGGGCATTGTAATAGTCGCCCCTCTTTCTTCTTGCCCCCCTTCCCTTGCCCACACCTGCCTCCCTTTTCCTCCACTCCTCTGCCCCAGTACATAAAGGACACAGAAAAGGAAGTTGCTGAAAGACCAGCTGTTTCCGAATCAGTCAAAGGCAGCAAGCGAATAGACTGAAGGTCCAGAGAGGATGTTAGATATTAGACATCGAGGAGATGCTACTGCATATCCCACCCAGCTTGGAGAGAGGGAGGGGAGAGAAGAGTTTGCTAGAGAGGGTCCATTATGATGCAGGACACACAGAGTTCCCCCAGCTCAGAGATGCTTGGCTTGACCAGAGGGTGGGCCCAGGGGGAGCCATGTTTCTGAGCCTGGCCTAAAGCAGCCAGACCAGAAGGTCAAGAGGCCATTTGCCTGCCTTGTAAAAAAGCTCTTGAGGTGCCCAGGAGGTGCATTACAGTTAAGCGTGCAATTGCTAATCCAAAAGGTTGGCAGTTCGAACCCACCCAGAGGCGCCTCAGGAGAAAGCCCTAGTGAGCTGTCAGACCCCTGAAAACCCCTTAGGAGCGCAGCTTCCCTCTGCTCACCTGGGGTCCTCATGAGTCAGAAGCCACTCAGCGGTGACTGGATTTTGTACAAAAGTTCAGGTGTGAAACGGATGTCTTTCTTCTCCCTGCCTCTCCTGGGATTGGATCCTGGGGAACTCATTGGTCAGTGTGGCAGAGAGCGCGCCTTTATGTAAACTGGAGGCAGGTGCACGGCAGACGCCATCCACAGACGTCGCCACGTAGATTTGGGTAGTGAATACTATCTCCGCAGTACCATTTAGCTCACCTAGGGGGATTGTGTTTGTATACACATTGGCATATACCCACACAGGGGACATAAGCTAAGTTTTTACAGGACACAGAATTCTGTTCAATGCTGTTAAATACGCCATTTGCTTCTTCTCCTCTATTTTGTTGTTGCTTGTCTGAAGAAAATCATGACATTCCAAGTTGATGTGTTTTCATTGTAGTTAGAATTTGAGATTTCTGCATACATACCTTCAGCAGCCCTTTCTTTCCCCCATCACTGGGGTCCTCTGACTCCTGTACCCCGCCTTGCCTTCTGCTTCATGTTGAGGGGGCTGGGATGCTTTGTTTAACTGCCTTGCTGGGTTGGCTCAGATGGGATACGTGTGTTGGGGGTCAGGGACTTGGGTGCAGGAGGGAGGGCTGTAAAGAACCCAACCTGTTACGTGACAACCTGGTCTGGGCTCCGGCGACAGTTTGCTACCCTTCACACAGTTCACTCACACAGACGGGCCACCTCCGAGGTCCTCACTTCATAGAATTAAGACCTGTGGCTACTGGAGAAAGCTGACTGCAATCCGACATGGGGTTCTTCATGATTTTTTTAGGGGGGGGGAAGAAATAAAACTATAATATAAATTCTTTTATTAAATAAAATTATTTTACATTTTAGTGTTGAAAGCTGAGAGTAGGGACCGTGTGCTTTGCAGAGTCTGGCAAGATAGAATGGTGATGTTTAGCATGGCCACTTCCTCCCTCTCTAAAGAAGATGGGTATTTATCCACTCTTATTAGTGTTTATCTCTCCAGTTCATTCCACCCTAGGAAACAGAGCTATTGATGGAAACAGGAGGGAAGAAGTAGACACCACATATTGTGTGTTTGTTTCACATACACACACACACACACACAGAGTCCAGGCTTGGGTCTCCTTAGGATTGCTTTTATGACCTTGTACTTTTCATCTTGTGGTTGTGCCATTTGACAGAGGGAGAATGGGACATGTGGAAGGAGCTGGGCCTACTCCCTGTAAGAGTTTAGATCTGGTATTTGGGAATTACTTTTTCATTTTTAACTTCAAAAGTCTTAGAAGGTGGAGCCCCTGACTCTACCCACACAAGTGCCCTCCCAGGTCAACTTCAGCATCTCTTCTGAGTAGCATCTGGCCATGTTTGGCCTTGCTTGAGTCCCTGCCTGGCACACAAGAAGGGACTTGGGGTGAGGCCTGAGCGTGAGCCACCAGAAACCTCCGTACTGAGCAGCAGAGGTGGCTGAGCGGCTGTCCTGGTGCCAGGCCTGGCGAAGAGAAGAGCGGGTCCTGGGCCAAGACAGGCCCTTTGCAGGGTGGTGGTGGCAGAGGGCAGGCTTTGAGCTTTCCAAAAGCTATAGCTTTGTTTATTTCACCTGTTCACTTACTGTATAATTTAAAGTCATTTATGTAGCTGAGACACTTCGGTATTTCAATTATATCATGGATGTTTTATTTTGCTAAATCTTGTGTCATTTGTAGGCTGTAATATGTGTACATTGTGTGGAAAAGAAAAGAAAAAAAAAATAAACCCACATGCCGCCATTTTCCTGAATCAAATTCTACAGTGGGTTGGAGGGTAAGCTGCTTCGAATGTGTAGGCAGCTAGATTGGCGAGTCGGGGAACTGGAAGAGGCTTTCAGTGGTTTCTAGAGGACGAAGAGGAAAGAAGAAGACAGTATGGACCCTGTCCTTGCCCCAGGCACTGGTCCTGAGCGATGTGCTGGCCACTCCCACTCCCTCCTCTCAGCCCCTTTGTCTGCCCAGTGGAGACATGGTCTCTCCTGAAATCACGGACAGCCATGAGAATTGATTCCAAGGTCTTTTTTTCTCTCCTCTGGCATCTCTTCTGCTTTTCAATCATGGATGCTGTACACCCAGGTTGTCACCTCTCAGTGCAGAGTTCTAACATGACCAGGATAGGCAATGCTAGGAGACGCCTGTCAACCCTTACTGGGCCCCGAGACTACATCACGCCAGTGGAACACTATTTTCCATACTGGTTCTTGGGCAAAGAAAGAAGTCCATGACTTCCTGGAATCGCGCTCCTTTGGAGCTGCTGAGGCCCCTGAGAGAGAATATTCTCTCCTGCACACACCCCTTCTCCTGACTCGGTAGATAATGCTTACCAGTGTGGACTGGCCTAACATAGGGGGCAAGAGCTTGGCTCCTGGGTACCACTGTCGCTAGGGTCTTTTTGTATTCATGAGGAACACTTTCAAACTCTGATGACAAAGGCAAAACCAACATGGGATGTGTTTGTGGGGTAAGGGACCTCAAAAGCTTCCAAATTGGCTCCTTGGAAGGAAAGGGGAGAAGGATTTGGAGAACAAGTCTTGCTTGGGGGCGGGGCATCTTGGATTCTCCCCTCCGCTCCCCACTCCCTTTAGCCAGTCGGCTGTCCTGAAACCCAGAAGTGATGGAGAGAGACCAGCCAGAGATACACTGTCTGGAAGGAATGTATTTGTTGCGAAATTTTGTAGCACTGTTTACAGTTTTCCTCCATGTTATTTATGAATTTTATATTCCGTGAATGTATATTGTCTTGTAATGTTGCATAATGTCCACTTTTTATAGTGTGTCCTTTATTCTAAACAGTAAAGTGGTTTTATTTCTATCACACACCTGCTTGTCTCTTGCCTTGTTGTGTTCCGAACGGCCGTAGGGTGGGGGTTTCTGGGCAACGGAGACCTATGCAAGCCTGACATGCTTGCCCTAGATCTAGACTTGGCGGGGGGGAATCTAATGCACCTCATGTTGTGTATGTTGAGTTAGAAATTGATCCACAGCTGCGCCTCCAGTTGGCTTTCAGAAGCAGTTAAATCTCACGGGAGGAAGAGTGTCCATCTTCATCTTGCAGACCAGCCTGAACTGTGTACGTTTGGGGCGCCAGTCCAGGGCATCTCCTTACCAGTAGGCATGTAAACTAGTTGCCACCCTCTTTCAGCCCTTTGCAAGGACAGGAGGAATTTCAGGAGAAATATCCAAGCTTTCCTCCTGGTGGCTAAACTGGTCCTGACCTTGTTCCCTGAAGCCAGGATTCTCCCCTGATTCTATGAAATCTGTGTCATAGTGACACACTTGGCATCAACACGAGTCAGAACCGACTCAGTGATGGCAACTAGTTAACTGGTTATCTGATCATCTGTGGGAGGTGCACGGCCCCCAGAAACAAGGCCTTGATTTGACCTTGCTTATTTTGCCCTAAAGCATCTCAAGCCGGTGGGGTTGGGAAGGAGGGCCTGGTTGAGTTGGGAATACCGGACATTAATAAGCCACATCAAAGCCAGTGACCCTCTCCCGGAACTCAAAGCTGGGCCTGTCAGCCTCAATCAGCTGGGCTGGCTTCACAGCTCTTAACTTTCAACCCACTGTTGACTATTAAATTCCAACGTGCAGGTCTTAATCCTAGTCTAAAGCTATCACGTTTTGAGCAAGGTGGCTAAGTGAGAGGTGGTTGGTTTGAAGCTGCACAGAAGAGGTGGCTGCACAGAAGAAAGCCTGGCAATGCCCTTCTGTAAAGATCAACCAAACCGTTACTCTCGAGATGATAGTACTTGATTGTGATCTTACACAACAGAGACAAATCGCCGCACAGGGTTGCCAGGGCAGTTTGCTGTGTGCAGGGAAGATGGATTACATCTTTCTCCCATGCAGCAGCTGGTGGGTTCACACCTTTTAGCTGAACACGCTTGATCATTGCGTCCTGAGGGCTCAATCTATTAAGGCTACAGTCATGAAAACTGGGACACCTCCACTCCATCACAAGGAATCATCCTAGTTGAAATCGACTCATTGGCACTTAAAAACACACTTTGAGTACTATTTTATGGCATGTACAGTGCCTTGTACACGGGGTCGTATTAAACCTCTACATTCTGATGAACATACTGCACGCTGGCTGTCAGGTGAGAAAGCGAAGGCTTGTGGAGAAGCTAATCCTCCGCCCCACCATCACCTGCCATGGAAATGAGCCTGGCTCGTGGACGCCTCCTGTGTGTCAGGATAGAACTGTGGTTCATGGGGTTTTCAAGTAGCTGCTTTTTATTCCAAATCACCAGGCTTTTCTTTGAAGGTAGTTGTAGGCTGGCTAAGATCTTTCAGTTTTCAGTCAGCAGCCATGCATGTTTACCACCTGCAATCTTAAGAGGTTTCTACTGCCCAAAGTAGACATCGAGTAAAAAACAGGCACATCTGGGACTGAGATCCAGGCCAGCCTGACGATAAGCCCCACATTGTGTTCATGCTTGAACAGAACAGACTGTGTTCCAGATGTGCCCTTATTATCCAAACCAGCACATTGTTGGTCCCCATGACTCCCTATGGATCGGGCATAATGGAATGAGACGTGGAAAGAAACCCTCACTTCAGGGACCGGGATAATTGGGATGGGAGTGTCAGAGACAGCGCGATTGGCACAGGACAGAGCAGAGTTTAGGGCTGTTGTACATAGGGTCACTATGAGTCGCAAGCGACTCGACAGCACATAACAACAACAACAACAACAACCTGGTAAAGTAGCTCCCACCAGATCTATGTCACCAGCCTGCTCTCAGGATTACACGAAAGGCCCATGCTCCCAAACTGGAATAATAGGGTATGCCATTAACTATTAGGGTGCTCTGATGGCCTAATTCATAGGGAGATGCTCACATAAAGACGTCACCTCCACAATGGCTGGAACCCACCAGTGGCTCCAAAGGAGAAAGAAAGATGGATAATCTCCCACGTGATCCATAAAGTCAGACACTCAACTGAGGGTCAGCTATGAGTGGGTTCTGCCCCTATAGCAATGAGGTTGGGTTTTTTGGGGGTTTTGTTTTTGAGATAAAACAGAGCATGAAAAACAGGGGGCCAGCAGTTCTATAGGCTGAAGACCCCCATTCCAGCTTCCCTGCATCTTTATTGAAAATTACCAGGAAGTAAATCACAAAGAGAATTCAATGCAAACGAAACCAAGCTCTTTCTATTGAAAACCTTCTGCTTGACTCAGGAGGGAGGGGTTAGCAAATGCAAGAATCTGGTAAACCCCTAAGGATTGCCTGGGTGCCTCAGGGTGAACTCGAGCTTCTACCACACCTCCCCCACATCCTGATAGCTTTAGGTTTCTTACAAATATTTAATATCGGCTTCCCATAGCAGGATATAAGATCAATATCCAAAATTCAATAGGATTTCTCTACAGTAACAAAGAAGAACTCAGAAGGAAATCAATAAAGTAAGACCATTTACAATAGTCAACAACAAATTGAGATAATTGAGAGTGAACCTAACTAGAGATACAAAAGACCTACACAAAGAAAAATACAGAGCATTTCTGTAAGACACATTAAAAAAGACCTAAAGAAAGTGGGGAAAATGTGCCCTGTTCATGGATAGGAACACTCAATATTGTGAAAATGACAATCATACCAAAAGCAATCTACATGTTCAATGCAATCCTGTCCCCTCACTAATTCAGATACCAAATTCTTTTTTATTAAATTTAAATTTATTATTAATTTCAGTAAAAATTTACAGAGACTTTGGATTTCCATTCATCTCCATCTGTTGTTGCACTTTTCTCCTCTCCCAACTTTCCCCCCTAGTACACTACCCTCCTGGAAAAGTAAAATTCTTTCATTGTTTTACAATCCCTCCCCCAGGTCCACTCCACCATGTAGCCTTCACTCTAGGCTCCTGTCATGACACAAATACCTAATCACATATCCCTTTTAAGCAGTTTTCTCCCTCCTCTGTTTCAGTGCAGTATACTTATTGAACCCATCTTTCTCAGTCTCTCCCCAACCCTGATGTCAGTCCTGTCTTACAGTAGTGGTACCATGCAGTATTTGTCCTTTTGTGACTGAGATACTTCACTCAGCATAATGTCCTCCAGGGTCACCCATTTTGAATAATATTGCATGAGTTCCTTGCTTTTCAATGCAGCGTAGTATTCCATTGTGTGAATATACCACAGCTTCTCTATCCATTCATTTGTTGATAGGCGCTTAGGTTGTTTCTAACTCCTTGCTATTGTGAAAAAAGCCACGATAAACATGGGTGTGCATAGCAATGAGTTTTTAAAAATTATTATCAACATCAATAACTTCTCCAACAGGGAAAAAAGGAAACAGTCTCACAGACTTGAGAAAAAATATTTGACAATGACATCTCTGAAAAAGGACTCATATCTAAAATTTATAGAGCACTCCAGCACTCCTCAAAAAGAGAAAGATAAACATCCACAGGATATGAAAAGACATTTCGCCAAGGAAGACATTCAGATGGCAAACAAACACATGAAGAAATGTTCAAAATCTCTAACTATCAGAGAGATAGATGTAAATCAAAACAACTAGGAGATATCATCTCACCTCCACCATCAAGAGCAAAGTTGAATGAACAGAACAGCAAACAACAAATGCTGGTCAGGTTATGGAGAGATTGGAACTCTTATTGACTGCTGGAGGGATTGTAAAATGGTGCAACCACTATGGAAGGTATTTGGCCCTTTCTCAAAAAGTTGGAAATAGGGAGTTCTGGTGGCCTAGTGGCAAGAAGCTGCACTGCAATCCCAGAGGTACACGGTTCAAATCCACCAGATGCTCTGCTGGAGAAGGAAGGGCAATCTCCTCCTCTTATCAGTCAGATCTGATTTGATGGTTGTTGTTGTTGTTATGGGCCATGAGTCGCTTGCGATTCATAGCGACCCTATGTATAGCAGCTCTAAAGTCTGCTATGTCCTCTTCCAATCGCACTGTCTCCAAAACACCCATCCCGATTACCCCAGTCACTGAATCAATCCACTTCATAGAGGGCACACACACAAAAATAATAATTTTTTTTTAAGTTGGAAATAGATATACCCTTTTATCCAGCAATTCCACTGCTGGGAATACATCCTCAAGAAACCAGAGCCATGACTCAAACAGATAATATGCACACCCATGTTTATTGCTGTGTTGTTCACAATGAGACAGAAGCAGCCCAAGTGCTCATCAACAAATGAATAGAGGGAAAAACTATGGTATAGTCACACAGTGGAAAACTACACAGCACTGAAAACAATGAACTCATGAAACATTATACAACATGGGTGACTGTGGAGGACATTAGGCTGAGTTAAATATCTTAGTCACAAAAGGACAAATACTGCATAACTTCATTGTTATAAAGCAGGACTGACATGGGGGGCTGATGGGAAACTAGCAAAAGCGTAGAGAGATTTTAAACAAAATGAACAGATGAAGGAAAGAACTATTTAAAAGGAATATATGAGTAGGCATTATACATATGACAACAGTCCAGAATAAGAGGTGCATTGCAAAGTGGACTGGGGGGGAATGGAGAGGGAGGGAGAAAATAGTGCAATAATGAATAATTTTTTTAAAAAGGAACTGAGAGAGGGGGAGTGAGGAAAATGTGCAACAACAAATGAATGAAAATCCAACTTTTCTGTAAACTTTCATTAAAATCACAATTTTTTAAAGGTATAAAAATTATTATTAAATCTATTTGCTGAGACGTCTAATTCCAAAAGCAATTATGAGGCTAGAGTCCTGCATTCCTTAGACCAGTTTAAGAAGATCACTGAGCACACACACAGGCCCTGAGCACATTCCCAGACACCTCCATCCCCACAGGTTTCTGCGGCCGAGTATTTGTTCTGGATCCCCTCCGAGGAGACGTTAACCTCTCCCACCCAGGTGTTCTCCCGGTGGGAAGCTATGCCACACACTCGAGCGAGCGAAGCTGAAACCACTTCACAGAGACGACCTCAGGTCTCCTCCAAAGGTGTAATGTGAAAAGGACACACAAGCAAACTGCCCTTTGATAATCGGCGCAAAGAAAATATTACTGACTTCAGTGAAATAGAAGTTGAAACCAGGTCCTACACAGACTCAAGAGAAATAATGTCCCACCTCTGAAACGGCTTTTATCTTTGCTCTAAACCTCTGACTTCAAGAGTCAGTGAATCTCTCTGCCAGCTGACATTGGCTCCTGATTTGCCAAACATTCCTTTAGCCCCAAGGAATGTTGTCCACTGTCACCATTTACACAACCACATGGAATTTCACCTGGAGAGAGAACTCTTTCTCTAGAAATGTTATTCATCCCCGAGACACTCTATTCTTACTTAGATTCGAGATGCCTAGGGAGTTGTCCTTGACTCCAACTCCTCCATCCGCAGGACCTGAGGACACAAGATGTCCATGCTCGATCGCTCTTTGCAAAAAATAAACACAATAAAACAAGGGCACTCACCATTGGCTTATGGTTGGGGAAGAACGTTTGCTCCACAAGTGGGAACTTCTCAGGGCCCAGGGAATGGAAGATCTTAATAAGCTGAGAGAACTAGAAGAGGAGAGAGAGAATACTGGTCAGTTGTTATTATCCAGTCAGGGGAAAGCTCCCACTCCATCCCACAAGCATCCAACTCTTCTGATTCTGCCGACTATGGATTGAATTACGCTCCCCTTAAAAAACCCTTTATGTGTCATCTTGACTAGGCCATGCCATGATCTTCAGTATTATATAAATCCCTCTAATTTGTAGGAGAGCTCAAGTGCCCTAGTGGAAAGGAGCGGTGCTGCCAACCCAAAGGCATGTGGTTTGAATCCACCTGCTACTCTAAAGGAGAAAGATGGGCAGCCTTCTCCTGTATGATTTACTGCCTCTGAAAAACTTACTAGAGAACAAAATATGAGTTGGTTCCAACTCAACAGTATATAACGACTCCATTTGTGAGCTGATGTAAATATCCTTTGTGTTGTAGTAAATTCTAATGTCTAATGGAGCTTTGGTGGTGTAGGGTTAAGAAGCTGTGCTGCAATCCCAAAGGCACACAGTTCAAATCTACCAGCTGTTCTGCAGGGGAAGGATGGGCAATCTCCTTCTATGCGATTAACTGTCTCTGAAAACCCGCTGGAGGCTCGGAACCACTTCGGGTTACCCAACGACATGATGTGAATATTGGGGTTTGAAGACCTGTCATTTCAGAAGTAGGTGTCCCGCCCTGCTTTTTAATCTTAGTCTGGAAGCTCTGCTGAGACTTGTCCACCATCAGTGACTTGCTGATATTTTAAATACCAGTGGCAAAGCTACTCACTTCACAGCCACATGCAAGCCAACATAGTATGGCAAACAGAGGAGTGATGGTCTGTCCGTTTAAAGACTAAGGTGCACCTGATCCCAGCCGTATTGTCAATTGCTTCTTACGCACCTGAAAATTTGACAATGAATAAGGAAGACTGAAGAATTGGTGCCTTTGAATTGTGCTGTTAGAGTCGTGAATATAGTATGGACTGCTGGAAGAGACAGCAAATCCGTCTTGGGAGAAGTACAACCAGGGTGCCCCTTCGAGGCAAGGATGGCGAAACTCCATCTCATGTATTTTGGGCATAGTGCCAGGGGTGGCTAGTCTTTGGAGAAAGACGTCAGATGGGAAAGGTCAGGATAAGAGAGGAATACTCTGAATGAGATAGACTGATACAGTGACTAAAGCACTGTGCTTGAGCATGGGGTGGGGACTGTGAGGATGGTGCAAGGGTCAGAGCTGTTGTTCCTCAGTTGTGGTCAGCTCAACGGCACATAACAACATCATCCCATTTTATACACATTAATTGGTTATACCACCGAAAACCCCAACGCTGCCATGTTGATTCTGACTGTAAATGTTACCAGGGACAGACTACTTCATCTTAGTCCCGAGGAGTGGTTGCAGTAGGGGGTCAGGTCGGAATCAGCATGTGTTGTTGTTGTTGTTGTTAAGTGCCATTGAGTCACAGGCGACTCATAACGACCCTATGAATGAAAGTCCTCAACACTTGAGGACTTTCATCCTTTCTCCAGGTTCATAGGGTTTCTGGAAGCAAGCTATTTATGGAAGTGGATGCCACTCCTGCTTCCGAGCTTGTTTTAATCAGGGAGCTCCACAAATCACTGTCCACCATGGGTAACCACTCTGGCAGTTGACTCATCAGTGTCACAGTGTTCAGCTTCACAGCAACCACAAGTTACCTCTGCATAGCAAGTGGACACACCAGGGTTATACGACCTAGAAGAATGTTTGACCAAAACCAGTTAAAAACAGGCCTGAGGGCTGTGGTCGTCATATTGTTGTTGTTGTGTCTGTTGAGTTGGAAGCGACTCATAGCATTAGAACTCATACTCTTACCTACTGCTCCACATGACTAGCTGGTCAGTGAGTCAACATGGCGAATGGTCACCTTACCATCCCCCACCAGCCTCTGCATTTCCTTTCCCTTTCCGGGCTTCATTTTCCCCTTGGAAAAATAAGGTCTCAACCAAGTGCTCCTTAGAGGGAAGAATGGTAAGACTCCGTCTCACATTCTCTGGACATGTCAGAAGGGGCCAGTCCTTGAAACAAGATCTCATGCTGGGAAGGTGGAGGGTCAGAGGAAGAGGAGGAGACCCTCCACGAAATGGATTGACACACTGACTGCATTAATGGCTTTGAGCACAATGAGGATCATGAGAATGGTTCAGATCTGCTGTTTGTAGAGTCACTAAGAGAATCAGTCAAGAACAACATATTATATCATCTTATGACTACATCATCGTATGATGTTACACATTTATTAACATATTCTTTAATAGAATGCATGCAGCCTCCCAATAGAATTAAAGATAGGTGGGGGTGGACATGATGGTCAGTGTTGTTCACGGCTCTATTTCTAGGACCTAGAACAATGATAATAGAACATAACATACACTGAGAATATGACAACTGAGGCACAAACTGAGATTTGCACACCAGTGTTCATAGCAGCACTATTCACCATTGCAAGAACATGGAAACAGCCCAAATGTCCAAACACAAATGAATGGATTGAGAAATTATGGTACATTCACACAATGGAATACTATGTAGCACACAGAAACAATAACTTTGCAAATTATTATCTAACTTGGGAGGGACTGGAGAGCATTATGCTGAGTGAACTAACTCAGTCACATAAGGATAAATATTGTACAAAACCATTATTGTAGAATGAGTATAAGGATCCAGGAGGGTGGGAGTGGCTGGAAGCAGAAGGATGTGGATGTGCAGGGGGGAGGGGGTAAGTAATCATTGGGTTGTTCAATTTGACAGAGGGGTGAGGGAAATGGAAAGAATTTGTATTTGAATTTTGTAAATAAACTAATGGAAAACTTTTAAAAAAAATTAAAAAATTTAAAAACAGAACATAACAGATGTCAATAAATATTTGTTATGTAAATCAATGACTTAAGGGCCAAGGAAAGATAACAAGCAATTAAATTTGTAATTATAAATGCTGAAATAATAAATCTTTGCAATTTATTCTAAGCATGTAAATACTGAACTACCATGTAATTATCGATCCTTAAATATGTAATTATAGAATTAAATACATAATTATGAAAATAAGTGTGTAATTCTTGGTTTGTTTCTGTTCCTACAGATGCCATCGGGCCAGCTCCATTCACAGTGAACCATGAGCCGCAGACCCAACCCTGCCTGCTCCTGTGCTGTCTGCAGCCTTTGCTGTGTTCAAGCCAGTTACTGCAGTCACTATACCAGTCCATCTTGTTAAGGGTCTTCCACTTTTTTCTGGCTCACCACCTTTTATCATCATTTAAAGTCTTTCCTCCTGAGGGCCTATCTTACGGCACTATGTCATACTATACTCCACTGCTATTCTTGGCATCTTTAAGGGTCCAGTGTTTCATACAAAGGGGAGCCCTGGTGAGCATAATTGATAGAGAGTTGCACTATTAACCCAAAGACCAAGCTTCTCTAGTGGTTCCAATCCACCGGTGACTCCACGAGATCAAGATGGGCAGTCTCCTCCTGTGTAATTTATTGCCTTGGAAACCCAACAGTGAGTCAGCTTTCAGTAAGTCCTGAGCTGAGGATCAAGAGGGAGAATGAGAGGGTTGTTTCAGAAATAAACGGTGGAGCCTCCTGCATAGTCTGTTTCAATCTGGAAGCCCTGCTGAAACCTGCCACGATGGGGAATCTTGGTGCTTGAAATACCAGTGGTATAACTTCTAGCATCACAGCCTCACGCCAGCCACCGCAGCACAGTGAACTTACAGATGTTGTTATTGTTGCCGTTAGGTGCTGTCAAGAGAAGCAGGACTCATAGCAACACTGTCAATAACAGAGCTGGACCGTGTCTTATCTTTTGTCATCCTCACAATCTCTGACACCCTCAAGCGCACTGCTGCGGTCACTGTCAAACACCTGCTTGGGGGTCTTTCTCTCCTTCACCGTCCTTCTATTATCCCAAACATGCTGTCCGTCTCCAAGGAACAATCTCTCCTAGCAACATGCCCAAGTAACAGATGAGTGGAGGCTAATTCTAGGTAGACATAAGGATTTGGAGATAAAATAAAGCAGGATAAGTGATTCAAGAGGTAACATTTGAACAGACACAAATAAATACATGCAGGAAACAAATGAACGTAAGAATCTTGTCTTGGGGCTGGAGAGAGGAAAGAGATGAGCTGGTTTCCCCATTCCCTGGCTATGAGTTGCTGGGCAAGTTACTCAATAATTTTGAATCTGAGGCTTTGCCTGTAAGATAGGACAACAAAGACCATCTCATGAGGTAGGCATGGTTTCCTGGTACATAGTAAGTACTAATGAAACTGTTAATGACAGCCACAGTGATGGCAGGAAGTTCAATAAGGATGGCATCCACTTTTATCCCTGGTATCACGCCTTTCATTCATAGGGTCTCTATGAGTCGTCTACTACTCAACGGCACCTAACAACAATAAAAACGACAACATAGAGAGAGCTATATTGGCCTAGTGGAAAGAAAGTTATGCTACCAAGTCCAAGGTGGGTGATTTTAATCTGCAGCCCTCAGGCCTGGTTCAAATTGTTTTTCTGTCAAACATTCTTCTAGGTGGTATAGCACTGGTCTGTGCATTGCTGTACAGAGGTAACTCATGATTGCTGTGATGCTGAACACTGTGACACTGATGTGCCAAATATGATAATGGTTACCCACGGTGGACAGTGTTTGGTGGAGTTTCCCAATTAAAACAAGCCTGGGAGCAAGAGTGGCATCTACTTCTGAAATGGCTTGCCTCTAGAAACTCTATGAAGAGTGCTCAGGCCTTTTGTTCATAGGGTTGCTATGAGTAATCTACGACTCGATGGCACCTAACAACAACATTGTAACACTATACTATAATCTATAATTAGATAGTATTGGTTAACACTGATGGCAAGGATCCAAGGTGTTTTATCAGTTCCCTGACTCGGACTCTTCTCATCACCGAGACGTCTACATGACAGGTATCTACTGCCTTCCAGGCTCTTCCAGAACAGACTGGCCCATTACCTACCACCCAGGGCTTGCTGCAGAAGTTGTAGACGGAGTAGAGGGAGTTGACAGAGGGCAGCCCTCCATACTGGAGGCCGATGACCAGGCTGCGGTAGTCTTCCCCCAGGGCCATGCTGTAGGCATGCTGGCGCACCAAGATGAAGTCTGGCTTGAAGGACCTGCAGAGAAAGAAGTGAAGAGTGGCATTACTCACCACCCTGGTACATGGATGGAGCCTCAATGTACTGGGTGTGCTGCTGGGACGGTGTGATCACTGTCTGCAGGGAACGTCCTTTGTTTTGTTTCAGGGTTTTATTGGCTTTTGGAGGTTTTTTTTCCTCCTTTTATTACTATTATTATTGGTTTGTTTACAAAGTTCATATACATTATGTTTCACACTATCCTTTGTTCACATTGTGTTTCATACACTCATTCACATGCATTGTGTTTTATAAAACTAATCACCACTGGACCTTGGCCGTCATTACCCTGCCTTCTCACCCGGGTCCTTCCCATTTCCTTCCCCACCTCCCTCCACCCCCATACCATGACACTTTGTGGTTTCACTCCTACTCATCCTCACAGCTCTGCTCCCACCTCTTTCCCCCTTAAGCTCCATAACTTGGGAGAGACTGAAGGGCATTATGCTGAGTGAAACCATTACTGTCAAAATCGATAACTAGGAACTTTCTTGAAGATGTTGTTGTTGTGTGCCTTTGTGTAAGAACTATACCATAGTTGATTCTCCAGTGGGTTTTCAGAGGGTTTCACATGGGAGGAGACTACCCATCCTTCTCCCACAGAGCAGCTGGTAGACTCAAACCCCATGCCTTTGGCATTGCAGTGCAGCTTCTTCTCACTAGGCCACCAGAGCACCTTTAACACAGGTGGTGTAAAAGCATGATAAGGAGGGTCAGAGACCAAGTGCAGCCATTGTGGTGTTATGTGCTGTCAAGTAAGCTGTGGACTCCCAGCAACCCTGAGTGTTAGAGTAGAATTGCCCATGGGGTTTTCTTGGCTCTAATCTTTATGACAATGTTTATATTTGTCAGATTTTCTCCTATGGAGAGAGCCACCTATCTTTTAGTTAGCAGCCCTAACACTTCATCATTGAGTCATCAGTATTCGTTACAGTACAGCTCAACCAACCAAATCAAGCCCATGGCTGTGGACTCAGTTCTAGCTTATATTAACCCCACAGGACAGGGCAGAGCCAACTCACATTTCCCTAGGTGCTACTATTTTTTATTAATATTTTCCCATCTTTTATTGTGATTTGAGTAGAAGTTTACAGAAAAAATTGGTTTTCCATTCCACAATTATTACGCTTTATATTTCCTGACTATGATTATAATCCCCACATTGCAATAGCACACTTTCATTTCTGCACTGTGTTCCCTACTTCTATTCATTCTTCTTCCTATCCCTTCCTGCTTTCTGAGGTGTATCCCTGAGCAAATGCCATTTTAAGGAGTGCAGTCTTCGCTAGTGATGTTGATCACCTTATTGGCCTGTCTATTGTTTCACTGTCAATTCAGACATGGAGGTTATTTCAATTCCAGGCTTAAAGGATGACCACAGTCTTAAGGATTCCAATAGTCTCTGAACGCAGCACATGAGGCATGCTTCAGGATTCTGAGTTTCGTTCTACATTTCCCTTACTCTATTTGAACTCATCCACTGTGATTCCTCTCAGTGTGGTCAGCAGTGGCAGCTGGGTGTCTTTTGGTTCTTAGTGTCAAGGCTGTGGAGACTGACATTCACATGGTCTCCACAGTTTACCAACATCAACTAGACCTTTGAACCAATGGTTTTCATTTTCTTCACTTTCCTTTGCTCCAAATGGGGAATGACCAATGTTGCAACTTAAATGACTGCTTGAAAGCTTTTAAGACTGAAGTTACTACTTACCAAAGTGGTATAGAGAATATTGTCTTTGTTACTATGTTATGGCAATTGACCTTGGTATGCCCAAGACTATTACTGTCCTGAGCTCCTAGGCCCAACAACACATTCCCTCAAGGTATTTGTTGTTGTTGTTGTTGTGGTCAGGTGCCGTCACAGTGACCCTACAATCAACAGATCTGAACCCTGTCCTATCCTGTGCCATCATCATAATCTCTGACACATTACAGCCCATTGCTAAAGTCACTGTGTTCATCTTATTGGGCTCTTCCTCTCTTCGCTACCTCTTATGTTTACAAGCATAATGTCATTTTCCAAGAAATGGCTTTGCCTTGTTTGTGTCCAAAGTAAGGTGTTTCGTTCTGGCTAAAAAAGGTTTTCATAATTTTGTTTCCTGTGTGTGTGTGTGTATGTGTGTGTATACGTGTATATATATACACACATATATACATATATATATTTGTAGTATATACAAATTAAGATGCAGAAATACCATCTGTCAAACCTTTAGAGTCATGAGTTTATTCTCATTTACCTACACATAACTATCTGTTCAACTTAACTGTGACAGGCTGCAATCTTTACAAAAGCACATCAGTAAGTCTTTCTCCCAGGGGGCTGTTTGATGGATTTGAACTGCTCACATTTCATTTAGCAGCTGAGGGCTTAACTAGTATACCACCAAGTTCTTTAGTTAGTCTTTTGTTTGAAGCTAAGTTACTGACTTTGGATGGCCCAAATAACTCTTACCATTTTGGGCAAGGAGTTCATGGCTATAAAGTAAAAAAGAAAAGAAAAAAAATCCCCTTCCTTTTGTGTTTCTTGCTGTTGGCGGCTGTTTTCTAAATGTTCCTACAATGAAATTTATTTCCTTTTTGATAACCAAAAATACATATCAAATATCTAGCAAGTCTACAGAAGATGAAATGATTTCTGAATTTTTCACCTTTAAGTCCCATGAGAAAATCAACCTCACCTCATGGTAGCCCAAATGATTTTGCCCAAAATGATTAGAGTTATTTGGGTCATCCAAAGCCCAAAAATAGCTTCAAACAAAAGGTGTTTTTAACAAAGTCCACAAAGACAATATTCTACATCTTACTTCGGTGAGTAATGACTGGGGACTTGTGAACCTTACCTAAGGTACAACTATTAGTCTCTTCATGTTTCAAACAAAGAAAAGGGAAGAAACACAAAGATGCACTGAGAAGTCTAAAGAATGAATGGACCCTGGAAACCTCAACTCCTGATACCATCCTGCTACGATCCTGATACCAGAAGAACTCGATGGTGCCCAGCTAACTCCACTGATCATTCTAAAAAGGGATCACAATAGAAGTTCCTGGACAGAGTGGAGGAAAATGTGGAACAAAATACAAGAAATATTTTTAAAAAGACAGGCTCATTGTTCTGAACAATGCAAAGGTATGTAGTTCAAATGCACCAGCTTCTCTGCAGAAGAATCCTGGGCACTCTCCTCCAGAGCAATTTACTGCCTGTTGCACAGCCTGCTGGAGGGCCAGCAATGAGTCAGCTCCTGATGGTACACAACAACAACAACAATGACAATAAATGGTTAACATGCATGAAAAACAGAACTAGTTTTCAGTCTTTGTCTGATTTAAAAAGTAATATATGTAAAAGTGCTAAAAAATCCTTGAAAAACAGAAAGGAAAACTATCAATAGTTCTGTAACTCAGAGAAAATCCCAATTAAAGTTATAGCTATTTCTTTTTATGTACGTGATTATTCAGTTATCTACTTGAGTGCCTTTATTATATTCTCACAATTGTATTTCCTATTCTCCAAGAATTATTTTTTTTGTTTTCCATAAACTTTGAGCGTGCTCTCTATTATGAAAATATTTTCAAAACCATCATTGCTGATGGTTACATAATAGTCCCACCACTTTTCTGTCAGTTTGTTGGAGAGCTGTGGCCTGTGTGCAGCTGTGATGCTGAAAGCCAAATCACTGGTTTCAAGAGTGGAGAGAGATTCCCAACAACCCTACTTGCTCAATGAGAAGCTGAAGTGAAGAATTTTTTTTTTATTTTTTTTTAATTATTTTTGTGTGCATGTACCGTCAAATCAGATCCGACTGGTACAGGAGGAGATTGTCCTTCCTTACCCGGCAGAGCATTTGGTGGATTCGAACCGTTCGCCTCTGGGATTGTAGTTGCAGCTCCTTGCCACTAGGCCACCAGAGCTCCCCTTGAAGTGAAGAATTTACTGATGAAGATCAAAGCCTCCATCCTTGTAAATGGATTCTACCTTAACATAAAGAAGCACAACTCTCAAACTGAGCCAACAAGCAACACCATGACAATTGGAGGAGAGATGGACGTTGTCAGAGATGTCACTTTCCTTGGAGCCATAAGCAGAGCTCGTGAAAGGAGCAGCCAGATATGCAGATGGACAAATGTGCTGCAAAAGTCCTCTTCAGAGTGTCCAGAAGCAAAGGCTTTACTCTGAGCAGCCAGGTGTACCTCACCTGAGCCATGGTGAGCGAAAGCTGGAAAATGAAAATGCAAGACCAATGAAGAAGGGATGCATTTGAAACTATGGCGTTGGCAAAGAACAGTAAACACAATATGAGCTTCCAGAAGAATGATTGCAACTGTGTTGGAAGAAATACAGACAAGAAGTTCTTTTAGAAACAAAGAGAGTAAGACTTGGTCACGTGGACTTTGGCATGTTATCAGAAAGAACGAGTCTCTGGAGAAAGGCGTCATATTTGGTGGACTCAGTGCAGAAGAAAGCCTTCCAGGGTGGATTGGAACAGTGGCTGCAACAATGGACTCAAATGCAGCAAAGACTGTGGGGACAGCACAAGACCAGCAGTGCATGATTTCATTGCTGTTCTTAGTCAGATCTAAAAAAAAAACCCCACATAGTGCTGCACTAACAGACAGGCCATGTTAATTCCAATCATCATCTACTGTATATTAATAATCAGGTTGCTTCTAATATTTCACACATACACTTTGCTTGGCTCTACAATCAACACTCTTGGTACCAGCAGCCAGGAAATCAAAAGACGAAAGTCTGCTGTCAGAGACCTCTCCAAAGTACTGAAAAGCAATGATGTCAATCTGGAGACTAAGGTGTGCCTGATAAAAGCCATGGTCTTTGCAATTACTTGATATGCATAAAAAAGCTGGAAAATGACTAGGGAGGATAGAAGGAGAGTTGAAGTCTTTGAGCTGTGGTGCCGGAGAAGAGTATTAAATATACCATGGACTGCTAGGAGAACAAACAAGTTTGTCCTGGAGAGGGTGAAGCCAGGCTGCTCTTTGGAGATGAGGATTCTGAAGCTCCATCTGACATACTTTGGACATGTTGCAAGGCAGGGTCAGTCCTTGAAGAGGGACGTCATGCTTGAGAGGATGGAGGGACAGAGCGGGAGAAGAAGACCCTCAATGAGATGGATTGATTCAGTCACTGAGGTAATGGGGATAGGTGTGTTGGAGACAGTAAGATTGGCAAGGGATAGAGCAGGGTATAGGACTGTTGTACATAGGGTTGCTATGAGTCGTAGGCGACTCAAAGGTACATAACTACAAACAACAACAACAACATACTTCTTTGTACAATGATATCTTCATTTTTAAACTGTTTTCTTTAGATTCTAACACTATACCAAGAACTGAAATTATGACCCAATAATTGGCCCAGCGGCCAAAAGGAATGAGCTTCTGTTAACACAGTCAACACATCCAGCCACACTCTGCCCAGAAAGGCTGTCCTCACTCCTACTTCCTCTGCGGCGGTGTATCAGAGAAACCACCCTGCGGCTGCTCTGCCAATGTTGCACTTTCCCCTCCTCCACGAGACTGGATTTTTGGAAAGCTAGAGCTCTGTTCTGGTCCTCAGGGATTGACCTGGTGCCGATGCTCAAGCCATGTTTACGGAACTGAATGTTCTGTTCAGCTCCTAAAATGTTTACCCAGATCTGCAATTTTTTTATCCTTAAAATGAAAAGTAGTTATTTTTCCCAAATGACAGCAAACTCTGTCATCTCACATAATCAAGGCATGCAGTTTTCTGGGATAAGAGAAAAAGGACTTGATAGATCATATACTTTGGAGCATTGCTTTGAAATATATACCCTAAGAAAATGGGAACTGAGACACAAACGGAGATTTGTACGTCAGTGTTCATAGCAGCGATATTCACTATCACAAGTGCAAGGACACAGACCAGATGCCCAACCACAATCAAATGGATTGAGAAATTGTGGTACATTTACACAATGGAATACCACACAACACTCAGAAGCAATGATTTTGAGAATTACTACATAGCTTGAGAGAGACGGGGGAGCATTATGCTGAGTGAACTAACTCAGCCTCACAAGGCAAAAGACCATTATTGTAAAAATAGAAGGATAACTAGTAAAACGTGTATAAAATCCAAGGGGGTGGGGGTAGGAGCAGAGTAGTGAGAATGGGCAGGGGGGATGTTAAATGATAGGGCCACACAATTTGATGGGTAGATGGAGATGGTTAAAGGACGTGGGAAAGATCTGGTAGGGATCTGGAAAGACAGGGTAATGGGTAGGCAAAGTTCAATGGTGATTAATTTTATAAAACGCAAACAATGACTGTATGAAACATAATTTGAATTAAGGATAGTGTGAAACACAGTATCTATGAACTTAGCATACAAATCAATATAAAATAAAAGTTTAAAAACCAAATGGAACAATCTGAGCATTCATCACAATTGTCTTGTAAAAATGTTATGTAACATTTATGTAGTAAGTCATATCTATCTATCTATCTATCTATCTATCTATCTATCTATCTATCTATCTATCATCTATCTATCTAATCTGAAAGACGACAATCTCTAAAGCAGACCAAAGGAGAATTGCATATGGACGACTAAAGGAACACACAAATCTGTCTTGGAGTAAGTGTAACCAGTGTGCTCCTTAGAGGCAAGAAATGGTGAAACTTCATCTTGCATACTTTTGGCATATTATCAAGAGGGGCTAGCTAGTCCTTGGAAAAAGACATAATGCTGGGAAAAGTTGAGAGTCAGAGAAAGAGAGGAAGACTCTCAACAGCATGGACTGACAGAGTGACTGTATCATACTGTTTGATCATATCAAAGATCATGAGGATAGCAAAGGAGAGGGTCAAGTTCAAATCTCTTGTTAATAGCAGTTGCTGGGCTGTAGTCTACTCGCTGACACTTAAAAACAACATAACAAAATTTGCTACTTTAACAATTTTAAGTATATTAAAACTACTTTTTCGACGATGTATAACCTAACCATGATTTACTTCCAAAATTTTTCATCATCTTATAAACAATCTTTGCGGGGCCCGGCCCCAGTTTTGTGCTCTCGGGGTGGGGATGGGGTGGGAGATATAGTTACCGAAAAACAAACAGGCAATACGGCACTTGGAAGGTGGAGGGTGGGTGATAGGGTTAGGTTATGCCAAGATTTATGGAGTACAATTACCTGACCAACTGACTGGAAGAGATCTATATTTACTCTCATAAAAAAAAAAAAAAAAAGATGACCCAAGAGACTGTGGAAATTATCAAATAATATCATTAGTATCACACGCAAGATCCTGCTGAAGATTATTCAGAAATCACTGGAACAGCAGATGAACAGAGAACTGTCAGATGTGCAGGCTGGGTTTAGAAGAGGCCCTGGCACTACGGATATCACAGCCAGTGTTAGATGGATCTTGGCTGAAAGCAGAGAGTACCAGAGGAATGTCTACCCGTGTTTCATTGATTATGCAAAGGCATTTGGCTGCGTGGATCACAACAAATTGTGGCTGACACTGACAAGAATGGGAATCTCAGAACACTTTGATTGTGCTTATGCAAAACCTATACTTGTACCAGGAAGCAGTAGTCAGAACAAAGCAGGGCAACACTGTATGGTTCAGGATTAGGAAAAGTGTACATCACAGATACTTTCTATCTCCATATCTTTTCAATCTACAGATCATTCGGAAGAGATCATTTGGGAAACTGGACTTAATGAGGAATGTGGCATCAGAATTGGAGAAAGATTCATCAATACCCTGTGTTATGCAGTTGACACAACCTTGCTTGCTGAAACTGAAAAGGACATGAGATGTTTGCTGCATGAGAGCAAGGACTGTGGTCTTCATAATGGATTGAAGCTCACACATCAAGAAAACAAAGATTCTCACCACTGAGCCTATTGGCAGTTCCATGATGGATGGAAAAGAGGTCGAGATTGTCGATAACTTCAGGATGACAAGCTTGGTTAGATAAGCAACATTCTTGGCACTGTTGTCAAGAAATTAAAAGACAAACTTTTTAGCAGGGAAAGTCTGCTGTCAGATACCTCTCTAAAATACTGATGAGCAAAGATGTCAGTCTAGAGACTAAGGTGCACTTGATCCAGGCTATCATCTTTTCAATTACTTGCTATACATCAGAGAGCTGGACAAGAACGAAGCATGATAGAAGAAGGATCTATGCCTTTGAGTTGTGGTGCTGGAGAAGAGTATTGAACATACCATGGACAAACAGGTCAGTCCTGGAGAGGGTGAAACTAGTTTATTCCTGAGAGGCAAGGATTTTGAGGCATTGTCTCAAATACTTTGGGCATATAGTCAGGAGGGATCAGTCCTTGGAGAGGGACATCATGCTTGAAATGGTTGAGGGACAGAGCAGAAGCAGAAGACCCAGGATGAGATAGATTGACTCAGTGACTAGAGAAATGGGATTAGGTGTGTCGGTGACAATGAGATTGGCTCAGGATAGAACAGCTTCCCGAGCTGATGCACCCGGCAGCACTATGAGTCACAGGTGACTCAATGGCACACAACAACACCACCAAAAGTAAATAGGAAACTATCTAGTGGGTAGGCATCATCATGATAGACGGTGAAGAGATTGAGATTGTTAACAGCTTTAGTTTACTTGGCTCCACAATCAACACTCTTGGTACCAGCAGCCAGAAAATCAAAAGACAAGTTGCTTAGGGAAAATCTGCTGTCAGGGACCTCTCCAGAGCACTGAAGAACAACTATATCAGACTGGAAATTAAGGTGCACCTGATCCAGGCCATAGTCTTCACAATTACTTGCTTTATATCAGAAAGTTGGACAACGATTAGGGATGGCAGAAGAATTGATGCCTTTGAGCTGTCATGCCAGAGAAGAGTATTGAATATACCATGGACTGCTAGGATAACAAATGGATTCATCCTAGAGAGGGTGAAACCAGGCTGCTCCTTGGAAGAAAGAGTTCTGAAGGTTCATCTGACATACCTTGGGCACACTGCAAGGTGGGATCAATACTTGGAGAGAGACATCATGCTTGGAAGCATGGAGGGACAGCATAAGAGAGGAAGACTCTCAATGAGATGGATTTATTCAGTGACTAGGGTAATGAGTGTAGGGGTATCAGAGATGATACGATTGGCTCAGGATAGAGCAGGGTATAGGGCTGTTGTACATAGGGTCACTATGAGTTGCCAGCAGCCCAGCAGCACATAACAACAACAACAGTGGGTAGGGAGTTGCGATATAAACTCCTAGACAGGCAGTTCAAATCTACCAGTTGCCACCACACAAGATAAAAGTAAATAACCCAACTGAAAAATGGGCACAGGATATGAACATACACTTCACCAAAGAAGACATTCAAGATGGTAAACAAATACATGGAAAAATGTTCAAAATCCCTAGCTCTAAGAGAGATGCAAATCAAAACAACTATGAGATACCACCTCACCCCAGTAATTATAGCAAAATTTAACAGAACAGCAAACATCAAATGCTGGCAATGTTGTGGAGAAACTAGAACCCTTATTCACTGTTGGTGGGAGTGTAAAATGGTGCAACCACTATGGAAGGCTGTATGGTGCTTTCTCCAAAAGTTGCAAATAGAAATACCATTTGACCCAGCAATTCCACTACTGGGAATTTAAATAAACCAGAAATGCCACCCAAACAGATATATGCGCATCCATGTTTATTGAGGCTTTGTTCGAGATAGCAAAGAGCTGGAAACAACCCAAATGCCCATGAACAAATGAATGGATAGAGAAGCTCTGGTATATTCACACTATGGAATACTATGCAGCACTGAAAAACAAGGACCACATGAAATGTTATGCAAAATGGATGACCGTGGAGGACATTATGCTGAGTGAACTATCTCAGTCACAAAGGACAAATATTGCATAGGGCAACTGTTGTAAAATGGGACTGACACTGGGGCTGAGGGAAGACAGAAAATTGCACTGAAACAGATGAGGGAGATAACTGTTTAAAAGGGACATATGAATGGGTATTCTTGTCATTACAGAAGTCCAGAATTAAGGCTGCACAGTGGAGTGGATTTGGGGAAAGGGATTGCATAACAATGAAAGAGTTTTTCTTTTTCTTTTCAAGGAGAAGAGTGAATTAGAGGGGAGGAGATGGGTAGGGAGAAAAGTGCAACAATGAATGACTGGAAACCCTAAGTCTCTGTAAATTTTCATTAAAATTATTTTTTAAAAAAATAAATCCACCAGTTGCCCTGCAGGAGAAGGAGGGGAAATTTCCTCCCATGTGCTTTACAGCCTCTGAAAACTTGCTGGAGAGTCGGCTATGAGTTCATTCCAACTTGATGGCAATGAACAAAAACAAGCCAAACTCTGCTCTCGTTAAGCATTAGCTCTCATTCTCACTCCTTCACAATCTCAACTGTGCTTTTTCCCCCTATTCTAGATATGTCATGAATGTGGGATCACACAGTATTCATCATTTTGTGCTTGGATTACTTCACATGACAATCTTTTAAAGGTTAATCTGTTCACACAATGGAATACTAGGCAGCATGCAGGAGCAATGATTTTGTAAATTACTACCTAACATGGGAGGAACTGGAGAGCAGTATGCTAAGAGAACTAACTCAGTGTCATAAGACAAATACTTTATAGGACCATTATTTTAGAGTGAGTATGAGGATCCAAGGAGGGAGGGAGCTTAATCATAGCATCACACAATTTGATGGGTGGAGGGAGGGATGGGTAAAAGAAAGGAGAAAGATACAGTGTGAAAAAACAATGTATATAACCTTTATGAACTTTGTAAGTAAACCAGTATAAAATTAACAATAATAATAACAATAAGCTACCATCTCAATCCAGTAACAGTGACAAAGTTTAACAGGGCAGCAAGTAATAAATGTTGGAGAGGATGTGGAGAAAAAGGGAACTCTTATGCATTACTGATGGATTGTAAATGGTGCAATCACTCTGGAAGGCAGTTTGGCACTTCCTCAAAAAGCTAAACATAGAAATTCCATGTGACTCAGCTATTCTACTACTTTGAATATTCCCTGAGAATATGAGAACTGAGGCACAAACTGAGATTTGTATACTAATGTTCATAGGAGCATTATTCACCATTGCAAGAACATGAAAACAACCCAGATGTCCAACCACAAACAAATGGATTGAGAAATTATGGTATATTCACACAATGGAATACTAATGCAGCACACAAGAGCAATGATTTTGTAAATTATTACCTAACTTGGGAGGGATTGAGTGAACTAACTCAGTCTCACAAGGATAAATATTGTATAAAACCATTATTGTAAAATGAGTAAAAGGATCGAAGAGGGGTGGGAGATGTTGGAAGTAGAGGGATGAGGATGTGCAGGGGGAGTGGGGACTAATTATTGGGTTGTACAATGTGATGGGAAATGGAATAATTTGTTCTTTAAAGCAATGTATTCAAATTTTGTAAATAAACTAGTAGAATTTTTTTATGAAAAGGTTAATCCATGTCATAGCTTGTATTCCTGCATTTTTAAAAAACATTATTTTAAAATTTGATATGTAATGTCCCCAAAAGATATCCTATACCACTTGATTGTTATAGTTGGCATGTCCTTAGGGAGTTGCACTGCTGACCTAGAAGTACCATGTCTCTGTCAGCTTGACTCCATCAGTGGCTCCCAGGAAGAAAGACAGGTGTCTCCTCCTGTGTAATCGTACACATAAATCTACGGCCTCAGAAAGCCCTCAGGTGGTCAGTCACAAGTCTGTTTCAACAGGGTGGCCATGAGTGAGAGTGAAATGGAACTTTTTCCTAATTAACTGTTGTACTTTATTTTCTCATAACATTGTATTGTAGGATAGAACATTGTATTTTAGGATAGAACTTGAAATTGACTTTTTGACTACAAATGCAACACCATTCTTCTTCTGTTTTTCAATTCCCTGCATAATATATCTTATGATCATGTGTTTCAAAGTGAACAAAGCTGGTCCATCTCATCTGACTAATGCCTAGTATGTCATGATAGATGGAGAGGATATTGAAACTGTCAACAGCTTCATCTTACTTGGATCTAAAATTGACACCCTTGGTACTAGCAGTCAATCAGGAGACACCTTGTTGTTGTTAGATGCCATTGAGTCGAGCATGACTCATAAGCAATCCTATGAACAAAAGATCTGAACTCTGTCCTGCACCATCCTCACACTTCCTGACACACAAGAGCCGACTGTAGCAGTCACGTCAATCCACCTAGTTGAGGATCTTCTCCTACGCGGACCCTCCACCTTTCCCAACATCATGTCTCTCTCCAAGGAATAGCACCTCCTAGCAACATGTCCAAAATATGTGAGGCAAAGCCTCATCGTTTTTGCCTCCAAAGAGCACTCTGGCTGCACCATCTCCAAGACATCCGTTTGTTCTTTTGGCTGCCCATGGGATGTTCAGTGCTCTTCTCCAACACCACAGGTCAAAGGTGTCAATTCTTTTTTTGTCATCCTTATTCACTGTCCAGATCTCGGATACATAGCTAGTAATTGGAAAGACAATGGCCTGAATCAGATGCACCGTAGTCGTCAACCTGACATCACTACTCTCATTCATTTGGAAATGTCCCTAACTGCAGATTTTCCCAGTGCAATGTGTCTCCTTATTTCCTGACTACTCATACGAAGGGTGTTAATTGTGGATCCAAGCAAGATCAAACTGCTGACAGTTTCAATCTCTCCTCCATTTATTATGACACTGCCTATTGGTCCAGTGGAAAGAATCTTTGTTTTCTTGATCATGATATACAATTCATATGGAAGACTGCATTCCTTGATCTTTTGTAACAAGGACTTCAAGTCCTTCTCACTTTCAGCAAGTAAGGTTGTGTCATCTGTATAACACAGGTTATTGTTGAGTCTCCCTCCAATCCTGATGCAACACTCCTCTTCTTAGAGTCCAAGTTCTTGGATAAATTTTTCAGCATACAGATTGAACAGGTATGGAGAAAGAATATAACCCTGACACACTCCCTTCCCAACTCCAAACCATGCAGCGCTTCCCTGCTCTATTTGCACAACAGCCTCCTGATCAAGGTATAGATTATGAGCACAATCAAGTGCTCTGGAATTATCTTTCTCCTCAATTTCAGCCACAACTTGTCATAATCCACACAAACACCTTTCCATAGTCAATAAAACACAAATAGACATTCTCCTGGTATTCCTTACTTTCAGCCAAAATCCTTCTAACATCAGCAGTGATAATCCTGGTGCCACTTTTAAATTTTGCTTGAACTTCTGCCAGTTCCTTATCTATGTACTATTTCAGCCACTTTTTAATGATCTTCAGCAGTATTGTGCTAGCATTTGTTATCAACAATACTGTTCAGTAATTTCCACATTCAGTTGGATCACCTTTTTTGGGAATGAGAACAAATATGGACCTCTTCCAGTCCGTTGGCCAGACAGCTATCCTCCAGATTTCCTGGCACAGAGTGGTGGGTGCATCCAAGGCTGAATCTGTTAACTGAAACAAGCCAATTGGTATTCCATCAATTCCTGGGACCTTATTTTTTGCCAATGCCTTCAACACAGCTTCTACTTCCTCCTTTACTACCATTGACTCCTGTTCACATGGTACTTCCTAAAATTTTTCAATATCAATCAGTTCTTTCTGGTACAGAGGCTCTGTGTATTCCCTTCATCTTCTTTTGATACTTCTTGGGCTATGCAATATATTGTCCATATCATCTTTCAATATGAGTGTTTGTGATTTACTTGAAAGCCAGAGGTAAACTGTTTTGGTGTTTCTAATTGTGTGAGCAATCAATTACATAGCTGATTAACCGTATCTGATCTCGTTTACAGTCAGCTTGGGTGAGAAGCCTGTTGTGTAGGCCCTCTGACCTGGTATTGTGGTAAGCGGTACACCACTTATTTGTCAGTTTGTTGTACAAGATTACTTGGGGTGGATGTGATACTGAAATCTTTGCCACTGGTGTGTCAAATTCTAAAAGGGTTTCCCATTGTGAATGGGTTTTGGTGGAACTTCCTGATGAAGACAGATTAGGAAGCAGGATGGGCCATCTACTTAAAAGCTTTTGAAAACCCTATGAACACTAAAAAGATAGGATAGTAATAGTAGTGTAGTGTTAGAGCCCAGATTGGAAGTCAGTGGAAATGAGGAAAATCAATAACTAACATTGTTTAATAATTGGTACACAGAATATACATAACTTGAATGTTGGAAACGGGAAATTGTTAAAAATGAAATGTAACACACATGAATATTGACATACTAGGAGATGTATTACACTGGGAAGATCTGCAGTTAGGGACTCCAAATTATTGAGGAGTAAGAATGTCAGTTTGAGAACTCAGGTGTGTTTATTTCAACCCATGGTTTTTCTGATCACTTGCTATGCATCTGAGAGCTGAAAAATGATTAAGAATGACAGGGAGGAAAAACTGACACCTTTGAGCTGTGGTACTGGCAAAGAGCACTGAACATCCCATGGACAGCCAAGAGAATGAACAGATATATTTTGGCGATGGTGCAGCTGGAGTGCTCTTTGGAGGCAAGAATGATGATGCTTCACCTAACTTCCTTTGGGAATGCTGCTAGGAAGTGCTATTCCTTGGAGAGGGACATGATTCTGGGAAGGGTAGAGGGTCAGTGAAGGAGAGGAAGAACCTCAACTAGGTGGATTGACATGACGACTGCTGCAGTGGGCTCTTGTGTGTCAGGAAGGCACAGGACAGAACAGGGTTCAATTCTTTTCTTCACAGCATTGCTACGAGTCATACTCATCTTGATGGCACTCAACAACAACAATAACTTTATTTTTCTGCAAAAATTACTTACATATTGCTCCATCTTTTAAAAGGAGTACTTACTTTCTCATTATAGCACTTTTAAAGTGCAGAAGAGCGATGATGTCAGTCTAAAGGTGAAGGTGCTCCTAATCCAGACCATGAACTTTTCAATTATTTGTTATATATCCGAACCTCATGCACTTGCTGCGAAGGGTCAAAGACTGCAGCCTTCAGTATGGACTGAGGCTCAATGTCAAGAAAACAAAGACTCTCACCACTGGACCAATTGGCAGCGTCAGGATGGATGGCGAAGAGATTGAGATTGTTCACAGCTTCAGTTTGCTTGGCTCCACAGTCAACACTCTTGGCACCAGCAGTCAGGAAATCAAAAGCGTATTGCGATGGGAAAGTCTGCTGTTAGGGACCTCTCTAAAGTACTCAGGAGCAACGGTGTCTCTCTGGAGACTAAGGTGCGCCTGATACAGGCCATGCTCTTTGCAATCGCTTGTTATGCATCAGAGAGTTGGACACTGACTAGGGAGGACAGAAGGAGAGTTGATGCCTTTGAGCTGTGGTGCTGGAGAAGGGTACTGAATGTACCATGGACTGCCAGGAAAACAAACAGATTCATCTTGGAGAGGATTAAACCAAGCTACTCCTTGGAGGCAAGGATTCTGGGGCTTCGTCTGACATATTTTGGACATGTTGCCAGGAGGGACGGGTCCTTGGAGAGGGACATCATGCTTGGGAGGGTGGAGGGACAGCGCAGGAGGGGAAGACCCTCTATGAGATGGATTGATTCGGTGACTGGGGTAATCGGGATGGGTGTGTCAGAGGTGGTGCGGTTGGCGCAGGATAGAGCAGGGTTTAGGGCTGTTGTGTATAGGGTCACCATGAGTCGCAAACGACTCGATGGCACATAACAACAACAACATCCGAAATCTAGACAATGACTAAGGATGACAGAAGACCTGATGCCTTTGAATTGTGGTGCTAGAGAAGAGTACTGAATATCCCATGGAATGTCCAAAGGACAAGCAAACATGCCTAGGAGGAAGTGAAATCAGGGTGATCCTTAGAGACCAAGTTGATGAAACTCCATCTCACATACTTTAAGCATTTTGTTAGGTGGGTCAAGTCCTTGGAGAAAAGACACCATGATTAGAGAGGTGAAGGGTCCAGGAAGAAAAGAAAGAACCTCCGCAATACGAAATCAATACAGTGACTGTAACCAAGGGGTCAAGCTCAAGTCCATCAGGGATGGTGAGGATGGTACAGGATAAGGCAAAGTTCAGGTATGTTTTTCTAAGAGTTGTTTATGAGTCACAGTCGACTAGACGGTACCCAATAACAGAAAAACTGTCTCCTTATTTATATGGGTTTTGTGTGAATGAAAGTTTGCTCTTTCATCTAAGGAGTCCTGGTGGCACAGTGATTAAGTTCCTGGCTGCTAACTAGTCAGTGTTTAAACTCACCAGTACCAGCAGCTCTGTGGAAGAAAAGCCCTCATGGCCTCCTGTAAATAGCATAGCTCAGAACACTCTATGAAGCAGATCTATTGGTGGGTGCTGTGCGGTTGCTACGAGCCAGAATCAACTCAATAGCAAGACATCATATTTATTTATCCTTTGCTTTTTTGCTTATTATTTTTATGGCCATCTGTTTGAAAACAAAACAACACTGTAAACACAGTTCCAGTTCATTCAGTCACATCTATCCATCTGTCCTCTGTGATTTCTCTGTTTAGATGCTCAAGAGTTCTCTGAGCTCTGTTCTTATGAGGAAACATCTTCCAGGTTATGTGAGCTCTGTTTCAAACAAGGCAAACTCAGCATTTGAAGAAGGATAGCCCCACCCTGCTCCACGAGGAAACACTGAAGGGGCTCCTGCTGGTGCACCTCACAGTTTGTGAAGAACACATAAGAGGTTGTTGTTGATTACCTTGGAGTCGAGCATGACTGGTAGCGACCCTATGAACGAAAGGCCTGAAGCATTTACCAGTTTCCAGAGGCATGTGTTTAGGAAGTGGATGCCACTCCTCCTTCTAAAGCATGAGAGATAGTGGGTGCGGGGCGGGGGGAGAAAAAGAAAGAATTTAAGAATTTGACTGTCTAGGATACAGAATGTTCCTGAAGGTCACCTTCCTAAAGAAGTACCCTTATGGCCGTCTTATGGTGTTCTAACCCCAACCCAGATGTTTGGGAACTTCAGAGTGCCTCAAACAAACAAACAAAAATAAAAACAAGCTGCCATCAACTTGAAATATGATCCCAGCTGTGCTAGAGCAGAATTTTGGTCCATGCGGTTTAATGGTAATTATTTTTAGAAAGTAGATTGCCAGATCTTTCTTCCAAGGCACCTCTGTCTTACGAGAACCTCTAACCTCATGGTTTAGAGCTGAGTACCTAACTGTTTGAACAGTCAGGGACTCCAAATAAAAATTCAAACTCATTTACTTCTCCTTGTGGTTTCTCCCAACCCATCCTCAGTGGCCCCCACCTTGAGTTCCCATACGTGTTTTACTTGTTGTTGTTGTTGATTGCTGTTGAGTCAAGTACGACTCACAGCTTTTCTGAATCCTTTCTGTAACTAAGATCATTTCTCCAAGTTCATAGAGTTTCCAGAGACATGTGGTTTAGGAAGTGGATGGCACTTCTCTTTCCAAACCTGCCTTACACTGGGAGATCTACTAAACACTATCCACCATGAGCAATCATGACATTTGACACTTCAATAGCATAGGGTTCAGCATCACAGCAGACCCGATTACCCCAGTACAGAAAAATAACAAATCTGTGCTGCACAACTTAGAAGAATGTTCTTCCGAATTATAATAACATGAGGATGTCTTGTTGACACTAAACAGGAGGCTTACATCACAAAACAGGCAGAAAATCCACCTGACCCTCAACCCTAACAAGCTTGTCCATCTTACAGATTCCTGCCATGTCAACCAGTCGCCAAAGAGGAGACGAGGAGCTCATCATATTTTACTAGTTATCCTTCTATTTTTACAATAATGGTGTTAGGCAGTATTTGTCCTTATAAGACCGCAGTAGTTCACTCAGCATAATGCTCTCCAGCCTCTCCCAAGAGACATAGTATTTTTCAAAATCATTGCTCCTGAATGCTGCACAGTATTCCATTGTGTGAATGTACCACAATTTCTCAATCCATTCAGTTGTGGTTGGACATTTGCACTGTTTTCACATTCTTGTGACAGTGAATAATGCTGCTATAAACATTGGTGTACAAATCTCCATTTGTGTCTCAGTCCTCGTTTCCTTGGGGTATAATCCTAGCAGTGGAATAGCTGGGTCATATGGAGTTTCTATGATCAACTTTTTGAGAAAATGCCAAACTGTCTTCTGGAGTGGCTGTGCCATTTTACAACCCCAGCAGCAGCGTATGAGAGCTCCCACCTCTCCACATCATCTCCAGCATTTATTGCTTGCCACCCTACTAAACTTTGCCAGTGCTACTGGGGTGAGATGTATATCACCGTGATTTTTACCTGCATCTCTCTTATTGCCACGGATTTTGAGTATTTCTTCATGTGTCTGTTGACCATCCAAATTTCTTCCTCTGTGAAAAGTCTTTTCATGACTTTTACCAATTTTGTAATTGGGTTATCAGTCTTTTCCTTCTGGAGGTCCAGGAGTCGTCTGTAGACTTCGTTTTGAGGCCTTTGTTCGAGATGCTGTTGCCTAATGTTTGTTCCCAGTTGGTGGGCTTTCTTTTCACCCTGCTGGAAAAAGTTTTTAATGAGGACACAAGTTTAATCTTTAGAAAGTCCCATTCATCACTTTTATCCTCCCAGATTGTGCATTTCTGGCTATATTTGGCAGTCCCTTTGTACTGTAGGCTAAACCTTCTATCCTTGGTCCCAGTTTGTCTCTTAAGAACTTTATGGTTTTGGGCTTTTCTCTTCGGTCTCTGATCCATCTTAAGTTGATTTTTGTGTATGGTGTGAGATGTGGGTCCTGCAGGTAGAAATCCAGTTTTGCCAGCAACATTTGTTGAAGAGGTTGTCATTTCCTCATGTGATAAGTTTTATTTCCTTATTGAACATCAGTTGACCATAGACAGATGGGTTAATATCTGGGTTCTCGATTTGGTTCCATTGGTCTATGAGCCTGTAATTGTGCCAATACCAAGGTGTTTTGGTTACTACCACTGTGTAGAAGCACCTGGGCGAACAGACAGGGTAATGATGGGCAAGGTCCAATGGTGATTAGTTTTATAAAACATAATGCATGAGAATGATTGCATAAAACTCAATGCGAATGAAGGACAGTGTGAAACACAATGTATATGAACTTTGTAAGCAAACCAACTAAAAACAAAGCAAAACGAAACAAAACAAAACAAAACCCACCTCAAACCCCAACTCACTGCCATCACATTCAGTTCAACCGATAACTGTCTTCCACGGGGTTTCGAAGGCTGTAAATCTTAATAGGAAGTGGCAGTCTGACATTCTCCCTTGGATCTGCTGGTGGATTTGAACCTCCAGTGATGTGAGGCCTGTGTGTTAGCCCCACAACTTGCTACAGACCACACTACCAAGCACCTGAGATCTTGGAAACTCATCTTTAAGAATAAGATTCAGATTCTTTTCTATAAAAGACACCATCTCCTTAAGGACTTGGAAACCTATTTCAAGATGACATATTCCAGGAACTCTTTAAAAAATTTTAGAGCGCTCTTGTGCTTAAAACCCTTAAAGCTTTCTATCTCTCAGGTAAGAGATTCTAGGCTCTTTACTAGAGCTGGAAGACCAGAAAGGCAGGCTGGCCTGTGGCTATCTCTCTATCCTCTTTCTCCACCTGCCCTGCCTCCCCTCCCCTCTGCCACACCAGCCACCTTTCATTACTTATTCTGCCGAGATGTCCTTCTAGCTGTAATGAGTGGCCACGTTGTTGAGTCAGCCACTGACTCTTGGTGATCCTACGCACAACAAAAGAAAACGTTGTCCAGTCTTGTATCAACCTCACGACCGGTTGTGGATTGGATTGTTGTGATTCACAGAGTTCTCATTCACTGATTAACAGAAGCAGGCTGCCAGGCCTTTCTTCCTAGTCTCTGGCCAAGTCTGGAAGCTCCAGTGAAACCCATTCAACTCTGGTGGTGGAGGGTGGTGACTGGACATGAAGTGCATTGGCTGGGAATTGAACCTGGGTCTTCCACATGGGAGGTGAGAATTCTACCAGGGAACCACCAATGACACCATCATCTCTAAGCAGCAGCTTAAAATTCATATAGTCACATACACCTTTACCCTCTACTCCAATGACACTGGAGGGCTTTGTACCAAGCATCCAACTATACCTTCAGCCAAAGACTCAAATGCTCTGCATGTGACTCCCTAAACCAGCAGCTATTGAGCCCCGACTGTGGGCCAATCATCCAGAAGAGGGTGGAGATCCACAGAGGCCTGAGGCGTGATCCATGTTGTCACCAAACTCACAGCATGAGGGGAGCTGGATGCAGTTTATGACCTGGAACCCAGGAGCAGTCACTGTTAGAGGTGTTGAGTCACAGTGACCTTGTGTGACAGAGTAGAACTGCCCACAGGGTTTCCACCTGCCATCTTTGCACACACAAATCATCAAGATTTATACTAGGCAGTGGCTGAGTGAGTTTCAATGACCAAGTTTTTGTTACTTAGAGATCAGCTGATGAACAAATAGATAAATGAATGAAACAATAGAGGCAAGTGTCCAAATTAAAGGGTATTCATCTTTGTTCGGTGTGAGTAGACCAGGCCATGGGTCAGAAAGTTTGAGTTTTGACAGAAAAGAAGAAGTTTGTTATGTGGGCAGAGTTTTGAAGGAAGTCCAACTATTCAAGGAGAGGGGACGACAGTTGCTACCAAATAGATCGACCTTCGTGGTAGGTAAGGGAGGGTTAGTGGACTGTGCTAGACTCTCTTTTATCTGCTCAGTAGCCTTTTCTTACTGGGACAGGGGAGGGAAAAGAGTCCAAGAGAAAACCTCCAAATACATTTTCTCGAATAGTAATCAGTCTAAAGACTGAGTTTCTGATTGAAGATGGACCCATCAGCATCCTCCTCATGGATTTTATGTACGAGCATCGGGAGAGAAGAGTGACTGGGTAAGTCAAAGTGGCATCATCTGGGGATGCTGTGGGCTCCAATTCTTACCACACAGTGAAATCCTTCCCACAGCAGAAATGCCAACTGAAATCAGAAGCGGGAGAAAGACAAGCATTTTGCTAACATTATTTGAGGCTTGAATTCTGTTGAAATTGTTATTCTTATGTGCTGTCAAGTCACTTGCAACTCATATGACCCTTTGTACAATAGCTCTGAACCTTGCACCGTCCTCAGCCAGTCTCACTGATGCTGACACGCCTACCCCCATTGTTCTAGTTACTATGTCAATCCATCTCCTCCGAGGTTTTTCTTTCCTGGGCTGTCCCTCTACCCTTCTGAGCATGATGTCCTTCCCCAAGGATCAGTCCTTCTGTCCACATGCTCATAGAACGTGAGACGGAACGTCAAAATCCTAGCCTCCAAGGAGAAACTTGGTTTCACTCTAAGATAGATGGTTTGTTTTCTTGGCAGTCTGTGGTACATTCAACTCTTCGCCAGCACCACAACTCAAAGCATCAATTCTCCTGTCATCCTTAGTAATTGTCCAGTTCTCTGATGCATAGCAAGTAATTGTGAAGACCATGACCCAGATCAAGCACACCTGTTGAAACTAGGAGGATCTTAATCTTCTGAGTTGTCGTTGATTTGGATAGATGGATGATAGATAGATAGGTAGGTAGGTAGATAGATAGATAATAGATAGATAGATAGATAATAGGTAATATATAGATATAGATAGATAGATAATAGATAGATAGATAGATTAGATAGATAGACATACAGATAAACAGTTAACTCATCGTGACCTCATCTAAAGAGCAGAATGAAACACTGCCCAGGCCTTCATTATTTGTATGATCCCTGGTACATTTCTGTTCATCACTATGGTTATTGTGTCAGTGTCTCTCCTGCAGGTTCTCCACTGCACTGAAGACGGTGTTCTCTTTCAGCAACTGGTCCCACCTGAGCACATGTCCAAAGTATCTGATTCTGAATGTTTTGCTGTATTCATTGGATAGCTTTTGGAAGTCACTGATCAGACCTTTCTTCTTATGAGCTAGTTTGTTCTCACGCTCACTCTCTCTCCACCCCCCCCCCCAACTTAGTTTGAACAGAGAGAGCTCTGGTGGCATCACCCACACAGAGCTGTCACACTCCTGACCCCAATGTGACACTTCCCAGGTGGCAATCCACACTCTGAGAGAGAAAGACGGGTAATCTCCTCTCATGCAATTTACAGCCTCCAGAAAACCTGCTGAAGGGCGAGCTTTGAGCCAGTTCCAACTGGATGGCTTTAGTTTGAAGAGAGTCTGTCCCTTGCCATCAAGGTGGCTTTGCCTGACTTTGGATGAAACTAGTGAAGTTTACAATGGATTGCATGGCTGGAATACCTGGTATGTTGGGAAGGAAAGGTCAGGGACTCTCCTGGCCCATTTTCATTGTCCTCTGTGCCTCCACAGCTCATCTGAGCCAAAGTATCTCTGTGTTTCAGGCGTGGTAAGAAAACCTCCTCCAAAACCATATAAACCAGCTCCTCCTGGCTGCAGACTGTACCTGGAATTCAGCTTTACACTTAAGCTTTGTTATTTGGTCTCCTGATGCAGGTCTTCCACCAAACGTGCTGTCAGCACTTGAGAGGAAGTGGAGGACAATCTGCAATTACCTGGCAGAGGGTGGACAGGTGATGCCTTGCTGGGGGATTACGGTGCTTCCGGCAGCAGGAGACTGAAGTCTGAGTGATTTTTAACCATCTGAGAAGTGTACTAATTCCCTCAAATATGCAGAAGCCTGTAGTGTCAAGAGATCTTAGCTGGGCTTTGCCTGGAACACAAATTAATGAGCTGAAGTCTCATTATTCTCAGTCACTTAACACTATTTCATAACTGTTCCCTGTTCCCCAATTAGAGCCAAATTGACAAAGGGTGACAATCATGCTGACATGGTCACATGCTAGTCCATCACACCCAGGTCTGATCCCAGCCCAAACACTGAAGGTTCTGGATGTTCTGACAATCATACCCAACAGCAGAGAAGCTTCAGGTTCTTGCTTCTATTTCCACCCTCCATCCCGTCCTGCTCCACCTGGCTTTAACTCAGAGAATTCCGCCTCATGCATCAGATCCAGGAGTCAGCACACACATACACACACAGATGCATTGTTGGAATATTAAACAATCAAACCAAGTGCTGTTCATGAACTTGGACAAATGTGACTCCCAGGGTTTCCAATGGCTGATGTTTTTCAGAAGCTGATTGCCATGTCTTTCTTCTGAGGTACCTCTAGGGTGATCAGCCAAACAACCTTTCATTTAGCAACCAAGTACTTAACTGTTTGCAACAATACCCTGGGACTCCAACCGGTTGTTGTCCAGCCGTTTTGGCCCATGGTGACCTCAGGAATGCCAGAGCAGACATGTGTGCCTAACGTTTTTCAGAGGCAGATGGCCAGGCCTTTGTTCCGAGGCACCTATGGGTGGATGCCTATTGTGAGGAAACCCGAGGAAGAAATCTAAGGATCTAAAGGGACTCCATGCTCTCAAAGCTGATGATCCCACAGTCCTGCTATGAAACAGACCAGAGGAAATGCACAGCCACTGCAGAGGGAGGGGTCTGGATCGGACATATGGAAGGACTTTGGGAATTAGCAGAGCGTCCCATTGGCCTGAGGACTGCAAGAAATTAGTCCAAGCTGAAAAGAAATTAGGTGGCAGCCAACCAAGAATCTGGTGAGGAGCAGATCACAGGACGCTACAGTGGGGCCTTTGGGGCCAGCTGCTGTGACCGGAGGACCATGGGGAGAGACGGGGGTCTCACGAACAGCCAGGCACTCTGACAAATCCTGGGGCTGCTCTGTAAACTATGAGGAGGTTAATAAAACACAGACACGAGCTGCTAGAGGAAGTGGGCTTCCTCATCTCCTTGTTCTGGCCTCAGAATCTTTCTGCCCTTGTTTCTTCCTTCCCTATTATCTCAGAAAGAGCCTGCCTGAGGAATCCACAATCCCTAATGTACACCTTTTCTAGAAGCTTCCAGGTCTTGCTGGATCTCTTTGTTCTAGGGTATCAATATCCACAGCCTTATCTGATCTACTTTTCCAAACAACAGCCCCAACAATAAGAAAATCTTCATCTCAAGGTTGCAAATGAAATGGCAGTTCAATAGCTTAATATTTACATTTAGGGTTGTTGTTGTTAAGTGCCGTTGAGTCGTAGGCAACTCATAGTGACCCTATGGACTAAAGTCCTCGACACTTGCGTGACTTTCATTCTTTTTCCAGGTTCATAGGGTTTTTGGAGGCAAGCTATTTATGGAAGTGGATGCCAAATACAGGGTAAACATGAACAAATACATAGAAGCAGTTAGAATTTTAAGGAAGGCTAGGTGAGGAGCTAACCAGAGTGTCTCTGAAGGGTGGATGGGAGGTGGTGAACGTTACATTTCACTTCTTTATTTTTGCTACTGTCTGCATTGAGTAGTTTTTTGTTTGTTTGCTTGTTTGTTTTGTTTTGGTTTTTAAAAATGAGCACAGAGCATTTTTACAATGTGGGGGGGGGGGGAAGAGGCTAACTTCCTTTATTATTGCTATTGTAAAGTACCAGTGAGCGAGACCCAACTCATAGCGGATCCTCCAGTGGGTTTTCAGAGGCTGAAGATCGCAAAGGAGGAGATGCCCATCTTTTTCTCTGAGAGCAGCTGGTGAATTTAACACTTATCCTTTGGAGCTGCCAGTACAATTCCTTAAATCATCGTAACAATGCTGGTCAAGATGGACAAAGCTATGGTGCAATTTTCACCTGGGACAAAACACTAAAAGGGCATCTGATGATGACTGGAGCATGATAATGATCGGGCCTGTGGGGACAGGGACTCAACATATGTGTTCAAGTGGTGGGACTATAGGCGATTTTTGCTTTTTTAAAAAAATTTTTTTTTCTAAAGACCTTTTGAAAATGTTTGGGTCTTTTTGAAGACAATTTTTTTTAAATTATGATTTTAATGAAAGTTTGCAGAAAAGTTAGATTTTCATTCATTCATTGTTACACATTTTTATCCCGTCACCCTTTCTTCCCCCTTCCTCAGTTCACTCTTTTGGGTTTTGGGTTTTTTTTTAAATAATAATTTATTGTTGTACAATTACTTCCCTCCCCCTGCATTTTTGGTTTTATGATTTGAACATCAAGCGAAAGTGGTTTGGTAAGAAAGGAAAGAAGGGCAGAAAAAAGAAAGGTGGGAGAAAGAGTAAAAGAAGAACAAAAAAAAAGAAAGAAGGAAGTAGGGGTGAAACAGGGCTCCTCCCTGGCCTTGCAGCCCTAAGGAGCCTTCCCACCTAGTGGGGAAGAACCCATGTGAGCACAAGTCCCAGGCATCCATCCCCATAAACTTCTGCAAAGGGCTTCCAGGCTACAGAGAAACCTCACTGAGGTCACTCCTAACACCGAAGGCCCAGATCAAACAGCCTGTGATGTAGCCTCATTTTCCCTGATTTCTAACAGCCACCATGGCTGTGGCACAGCAGAGGTGGTGAGGGTGACGCAGGGTCAGGCAGGGCTCGGGGGAGGGTTGGGTCATCTAAATTCTCCCTTATCTTCACCCCTTTAAGTCCCATCACATTCTTATGACTTGGCACTTACTTCCCTCTCCACTTGAGGTTGAGGCTCAGAGACGCTAAGGGACATGACCAGGTCACCCAGCAGGCAGCTGGCAGCATCACAAGCCAAAGCTCCCATCCTGCTGACTTCGGGCACTTTGAACCTTAGTGCTGTTGACATTCAGGATTGGATAATTCTTTGAAGGGGTGTCCTTTGAGATCAAGGGTATTTAACTGCATTCTTTTTTTCTTTTTCTTTTTTTTTTACTTCCTTTATATTGGTTTGCTTACAAATTTCGTATACATTTTCTTTCACACTATTCTTTATTCCCATTGTGTTTCACACAATCATTCTCATGCATTATGTTTTATAAAATGAATCACCATTGGACCTTGTCCATCATGCCCTGTCCTTTTGCCTAGATCCTTCCCATTTCCTTCCTCCCTCCACCCATCAAACTGTGCATCCCTGTGGTATCGCCCCAACCCGTCCTCAGCCCTCCTCACCTTAAGTTCCCATACATGTTTTACTAGCTCTCCTATTTTTACAATAATGGTCTCATGCAGTATTTGTCCTTATGAGACTGAATTAGTTCACTCAGCATAATGCTCTCAAGCCTCTCCCAAAATTAATAGTATTCTTTAAATTTTATTCTGATTTATTTACACAGTTTGAATAAATTGTTTTTCATAAACAATCCTTCCCATTTCCTTCACGCCACTCACCCATTGAATTGTGAACCCTTTAAGTAACACAATACCACCCCACCCATCCTCACCCCTCTATTTTCACTCTCCCCCCAATCTTGGATCCTCTGACTCATTCTAGAATAATGGTTTTATACAGTATTTGCCCTTGTGGGACTGAGCAAAATGCTCACCAGTCCTTCCAAAGTTAGGTAGTAAATTACAAAATCATTTCTCCTGCATACAATCTGCGTTATGCAGATGACACAACCCTGCTTGCTGAAACTGAAGAGGACCTGAAGCACCTGCTGCAGAGGGTCAAGGACTGCAGCCTACAATATGGATTGAGGCTCAATGTCAAGAAGACAAAGATTCTCACCAGTGGACCAATTGGCAACATCAGGATAGATGGTGAAGAGATTGAGATTGTACACAGCTTTAGTCTGCTTGGCTCCACGTCAACACTCTAGGCACCAGTAGCCAGGAAATTAAAAGGCGCATTGCCATGGGAAAGTCTGCTGTTAGGGACCTCTCCAAAGTACTGAAGAGCAGTGGTGTCTCTCTGGAGATTAAGGTACGTTTGATACAGGCCATGGTCTTCGCAATCACCTGTTATGCATCAGAGAGTTGGACAATGACCAAAGAGGATTGAAGGAGAATTGACGCCTTTGAGCTGTGGTGCTGGAGAAGAGTATTGAGAAGACCACGGACTGCTAGGAAAACAAACAGATTCATCCTGGAAAGGGTTAAACCAGGTGGCTCCTTGGAGGCAAGGATTTTGAGGCTCCGTCTAACATACTTTGGACATGTTGTGAGGAGAGACCGGTCCTCGGAGAGGAACATCATGCTTGGGAGGGTGGAGGGATGGCGCAGGAGGGGAAGGCCCTCTATGACGTGGATTGATTCAGTGACTGGGGTAATCAGGATGGGTGTATCGGAGATGGTGCGATTGGCATAGGACAGAGCAGAGTTTAGGGCTGCTGTACATAGGGTCACTTTGAGTTGCAAGCGACTCGATGGCACATAACAACAACAACAACAACAACAACAACTGCGTAGTATTCCATTATATGAATGTATCACAATTTCTCAATTAAGTCGTTTGTGGTTAGACATCTGGGCTGTTGCCATGTTCTTGCAATGGTAAATAATGCTGCTATGAACATTGATATACAAGTTTCCATTTGAGCCTCAGTTCTCACTTTCTTGGGGTATATCCCAAGCAATGCAATAGCTGGGTCATATGGAATTTGTATATTCAGCTTTTTGAGGAAGCGCCAAGGTTGTACCATTGTAAAACCCCACCAACAATGTAACAGAGTATCTCACCACATCCTTTCCAACATTTGTTACTCGCTGTCCTTTAAACTTTGCCATTGCTACTGGAGTGAGATGGTATCTCATTGTGGTTTTTATTTGCATCTCTCTTATTGCCAACGATTTGGAGCATTTCTTCATATGCCTGTTGGCCATTTGAATATCTTCCTCTGTGAAAATTCTTTCCATGTCTTTTGCCCATTTTGTAATTGGGTTCTTAGTCTTTTTCTTCTGATGGTCTAGGAGTATTCAGTAAACATTTTTATGAGAGCCTTGTCTGAGATGGTATTGCCAAAAGTTTGTTTCCAGTCAGCCAGCTTTCTTTTCACCATATTGGAAAATGTTTGATTTTCTTTAATTTTTAATTTTTATTTTGCATAAAAAATTAGTATACACTGCATTTCATTAACATACATTGTGTTTCACACATTCCTTCTTTGCGATTGTGTTTCAGATGATCATTTCCATAATCGTGGTTTCCTTAAAAACAAAAATTTTATTTTATACTGTTGTTGTTGTTATGTACCATCAAGTCACTTGCAACTCATAGCGACCCTATGTACAAAAGCTCTAAACTCTGCTCTGTCCTGTGCCAATCTTATTGTCTCCGACACACTCATCCCAATTGCCCCAGCCACCGAATCAATCCACCTCCAAGAGGGCCTTCCTCTCCTGCGCCTGCCCTCCACCCTCCCAAGCATGATGTCCTCCTCCAAGGACTGGTCTCCTTACAATATGATCAAAGTATGTCAGAATCCTTGCCTCCAAGGAGCAGCCCAGTTTAACCCTCTCCAGGATGAACCTGTTTGTTTTCTTAACAGTCCATGGTCCCCTCAACACTCTTCTCCAGCACCACAGCTCAAAGGCATCAATTCTCCTTCTATTCACCCTGGTCATTGTCCAGCTCTCTGATGCATAACAAGTGACTGCAAAGACTGTGGCCTGTACCAGACGCACCTTAGTCTCCAGAGACACACCGTTGCTTTTCAGTACTTTAGAGAGGTCCCTAACAGCAGACTTTCCCATGGTAATGGACCTTTTAATTTCCTGGCTGCTGGTGCCAAGAGTGTTGATTGTGGAGCCAAGCAGACTAAAGCTGTGAACAATCTCAATCTCTTTACCATCCATCCTGATGCTGCCAACTGGTCCAGTGGTGTGAATCTTTGTCTTCTTGACATTGAGCCTCAAGCCATAATGAAGGCTGCAGTCCTTGACCCTCAGCAGCAAGTGCTTCAGGTCCTCCTCAGTTTCAGCAGGCAGGGTTGTGTCAGTTTACTTAAAAAGTTCATATACATTGCTTTTTCACATTGGATCTTTCCTATTTCCTTTATCCCACCTCCCTCCACCCACCAAACTGTGTGACCCTATGATTACCTCCTTCCCGCCCATCCTCACTCCTCTGCTCCTCCTCCACTCCCTTAGATCCTCATATTGTTTTTTATGAGAACAGAGATATAATCTTTAAAAAATCACATTCGTCACATCCTAAAAAATCACATCCTTTCCAGATTGTACATTTCTGGCTGTATTTGGCAGTCTCTTTATACCATAGGCTATACCATAGGTCATCTACGCTTGTCCCAGTTTGTCTCTTATGAACTTTACAGTTTTGGGTTTTACTCCCAGGTCTCTGATTTTTGTGTATGGTGTGAGATGTGGATTCTGTTTCAGCTTTCTGCAGGTGGAAGTCCAGTTTTGCCAGCACCATCTGTTGAAGAGGTTATCATTTCTCCATTTGATAGGTTTTATTTCCTTGTCAAATATCAGTTGACCATAGATAGCTGGGTCTATTTCTGGGTTCTCAATTCTGTTCTACTGGTCTATGTGCCAGTCATTGTACCATTCCATGCTGTTTTGGTTACCACTGCTATATAGTAGGTTTTGAGGTCAGGGAGTGCTATGCCTCTCAGTTCCTTTTTGTTTTTCAGAAGTTTTTAGCTTATTTGGGGTCTCTTTCCTTTCCAAATAAACTTGATAATTTCCCTTTCGATCTCCTTGAGGGGTGAATATGGTATCTGTATTGAGACTGTATTGAACATATAGATTGCTTTTGGTAGGATTGTCATTTTCACAATATTGAGTCTTCCTATCCATGAATAGGAAACATTTTCCCATGCATTTAGGTCTTTTATTGTGTCTTGCAGAAATGTTCTGTAGTTTTATTTGTATAGGTCTTTTGTGTCTCTAGTTAGGTTCACTCCCAAGTATCTCAATTTGTGGTTTTCTGTTTTAAGTGGTGTTGCTTTCTCAGTTTCCTTCTCTGAGTTCTCTTTTTTACTGTAGAGAAATCCCAATGACTTTTGGATATTGATCCTGTATCCTACAAGCCTACTAAAGTGGTCCATTAGCTCTAACAGTTTTTTTGTTGAGTCCTTGAGGTTTTCTGTGTATGCTATCATATCATCTGCATATAGTGACAGTTTAACCATCTCTTGGCCAATCTGGATGTCTTTTATTTCCTTCTCTTGTCTTATTGCCTTAGCAAGTACTTCCAATACAATACTGAATAGAAATGGTGTCAAGTAGGCATCCTTGTATGGTCCCTCTGTGCAAAAAAAAGTGTTTTTAGTCTTTCTCCCTTGAGAATGATATTGTCTCTTGGTTTTGCATATATACTTTTCATTATGTTGAGGAAAGTCCCTTCTATTCCAATTTTGTTGAATGTCTTAATCAGGAAAGGGTGTTGGATTTTATCAAATGCCTTTTCTGCAACAATTGCCAAGATCATATGGTTCTTGCTATTTACTTTGTTAATGTGGTAAATTACATTGATTGTTTTTCTTATGTTGAACCATCCTTGCATACCTGTATGAATCCCTCATCGTCATGATGAATTATTTTTTTTTATGTGCTTTTGGATTCTACTGGCTAGGAATTTGTTAAGGATTTTTTGTGCCTATGTTCATGAGAGATAATGGTCTGTAGTTTTCTTTTTTTGGTAATATCTTTGCTTCATTTCAGTAGTAGGGTTATGCCTGCCTCACATAATGCACCCACTCTCATTAAAGGATAGGTCAACTCAAAAGAAACTTAACAAAGATGCAGAAGAACTAAATTATACATTCAGCCAACTTGACCTTCTGGATATATTCCAAATACTGCACCCAACTAAAACTCAATTCACTTTCTTCTCAAGTTCACATACCACATTTTCCAGAATTGATCACATATTAGTGTAGAAATCAAGCCTCAAAAAACTCACAAACACTGACATAATACAAAGTACATTCTCAGACCACAATGCCATGGAAGTAGAAATTAACTACAAGAGAATAAAGCTTATAAAATCACCAATGTAGAAGCTAAATAACACCCTGCTAGAACATTATTGGGTTAAAGAAGAAATAAAAAAGTTTCCTGAAACAAATGATAATGAAAATACAACATACCAAAACCTCTGGGACACAGATAAGTCATTCCTTAGGGGGTAGTTCATAGCAACAGGCAAAAACATAAAAAATAAAGAAAGAAGCAAAATTAATGATCTAACTTATCACCTTAATCAAATAGAAAAAGAACAATAATCTAACTCCACAGTCTTTCTGGAAGAAAATAAATTATTAAGAACTCGAACTGAAATAAATGGAATAGAAAACAAAAGAACAACTGACACCATCAACAAAACCAGAAGCTGGTCTTTCTAATGACACAGTAAAATTGACAACCCATTGGCAAACTCAACAAAACTAAAAAAGGAGAAGATACCAATAACTGGATTAAGGAATGATAGAGGTGATATCACAACAGAACCAGAGGATATTAAATCTATAACATCAGAATATTATGAAAAGCTAAACTCTAGTAAATTTGAAAACCAAGAAGAAATGGACAAATTCCTTGAAACTCCTGCTCTACGCAGATTGACATGGTCAGATACAGAATGCTTGAACAGACCCATCACAGAAGAAAGAATTGAGCAGGTCATAAAAAGACTCCCCTACAAAAAAAGTCCTGGAGCAGATGGCTTTATGGCTAAACTCTACCAAACATTCAGAGAAGATTTATCACCAATTCTACTTTTAAACTATTTCAGAAAATAGAAAAAGAAGGAATATCCCTAGAGACAGTCTATGAAACAAGCATGTAGCTGCATTATTGGCCTCTATCCACCATATGCATTAGCACCTCTTCTGGGAGCTGGGATAGTAGTTCTGGTTGCACAATGGTTAAGCAACCTGACTGGTAACCAGGAAGTTGTTGATTCAAACTCATCAGTTCTGAGGGAGAAAAAGAGTAAGACAGGTTGCTTCCAAAAAGATTTCTGGCATTGGAAAGTTCTACTCTCTGCTAGGGGGCCACTGCGACCTGGATGGCAATGGGATTTCTGCAACTGTTACAACTCAAATTGTCTTCAGTGTGGAGGCATCTAGTCCAGGACTGGTGCTAGGGGGCCACTGTGACCTGGGTGGGAATGGGATTTCTGCAATTGTTACAACCCAAACTGTCTGCAGTGTGGAGGCATCTAAATGATGCTATCATTAAATCAGTTCCATATTCTCTAAGCAAGCAAAGTTGTGTCATCTGCTTACTGAAGGTATAAAAAAGATTATCTCTCATCCTAAAACTGTTTTCTTCTTAATATATTCTGATTTCTCAGATTATTTGTTCAGCACTCTGACTGAATAAAATTGATAAAAAATACAACTCTAGTAGACATCTTTTTGAGATTTAAACCAAGCAATGACCTCTTGGTCTGTTCAAATGACTGTATCTTGGTCTGGGTGCAGATTTTTCATATTGCGTGTCATCATTAGGTGCCAGGAAGTCAATCACAGCTCAGTACCTCTATGGAAAACAGATACAAACTTGTTCTCTTCTGCATCAACCTCACAATCCCTGCCATGCTCAAGTTCACTGTTGCAGTCATTGTGTCCATCTATCTCACTGAAGGTCTTCCTCTGCTTGGCTGGCTCTCTACTTTTCCACACATGATATCATTTTCCAAGGACTGACCTCTCCTGACAACATGCTTAAAGAATGTGAGATGAAGTTTTGCCATTCTTGTCTCCAAGGTTCTGCAAAAGTCGCACTAAGTTTTCTGGAGTTCTCATTCTTTGCAAAATTACTCATAATTTGTTATGACCCACACAGTCAATGCCTTTGCACAGTCAGTAAAATGCAAACATCCTTTTGGTATTCTCTGCTTTCAGCCAAAATCCATCTGATATGAGCAATGATGCTCGTATTCTGCTTAAATTTCCATCCGTTCCCTGTTTATGTATGGCTGCAGCTGTTTAAATTATCTTAAGCAAATGAATGGGGCGCTGAAGGTGCTCATTATTTATGCATGCCAAGGAATTTGGAAGCCAGTCACCTGACCAATGGACTGGAAGAGATCCATATTCATGCTCATTCTAAAGAAAGGTGATCCAACAGAATGTGGAGCATATCAAACAATATTTTGAATATTGTGCGGAAGTGAAATCTTGTTGAAGATAATTTAAACACAGCTGGAGCAGTTCACAGACAGGGAACTGCTGAAAATTCAAGGCAGTTTCAAAAGGATGTGAGATGAGGAATATGCTGATGTCAGTCACATGGATCTTGGCTGAAAGCAAAGATTAGCAGAGAGATGTTTACCTGTGTTTCATTAACTAAACCAAGGTATTCAGTTGAGTAAATCATAACAAATTAGAGACATTATTATAAAGAATGACACTGCAGTATATTTAATTGTGCTCATTTAAAACCTGCACATAAACCAAGGGGTGTCTATTTGAACAAAATAAGGAGATCATGAGTGTTTTAAAAGCAGAAAAGGTAAGCATCAAAGATATATACTATTGTCATACTTCTTTCTAGTCAATATATATGATGAAAAAATAATCTGAGAAACGAGACTACAGAAGAACACAGCATCAGGAGTGGAGCTAGATTCATCAGCAACCTGAAATACGCAGATGGTACAACCTTACATGCTGAAAATGAAGACAACTTGAAAAATTTATTGATCAACATTGAAGACTGTAGCCTTCAGATGGATACACCTTAATATAAAAAAATAAAAATCCTCACAACTGGACCAATATACAATACCATGATAAACAAAGAAAACTATTGTAGCTATCAGTGATTTCACTTTACTTGCACCTAAAAACCAACACCCATTTGAGGCAGCAGCCAAGAAATCAAATGATACATTGTTCTTGGTGTTGTGTGTCATTGACACATTGTTGTTGTTATGTGCCATCCAGTTTCTTGCAACTCATAGCAACCCTGTGCCAAATAGCTCTGAAACCTGCCCTGTCTTGAGTCAGTCTCTCTGACTCATACACCTACCCCCATTTCCCCAGTTACTGTATCAACCCATCTCATCTGAGGTCTTCCTCTCCTGTGCTGACCCTCCACCCTTCCAAGAATGATGTCCTCCAAGGACTGGTCCCTCCTGGCCATATGCCCAAAATAAGTTGGAGCTTGACAATCTTAGCCTCCAAGGATAAACTTGGTTTCATCCTCTCCAAGGCAGACCTATTTGTTCTTCTGGTGGTCCATGGTATGTTCAAGACTCTTCTCCAGCACCACAGTTTCTTCTTCTGTAATCCTTATTCAATGTCCAGCTCTCTGATGCATAGCAAGTAATTGCAAAGACCATGGCCTGGATCAGGTGCACCTTAGTCTCTAGACTGGGTTCATTGCTTGTCAGTACTATAGAGAGGTCCCTGCACACATACTTCCCCAATGCAATTAATCTCTTGATTTCCTGACTACCAGTGCTAAGAGTATTAATTGTGGAGATGAGCAGGCTGAAATTGTTAACAACCTCAATCTCTTCTCCATCCATCATGGTGCTGTCAATTGGCCCAGTGGTGAGAATCTTTGTCTTCCTGATGTTAAGCTTCAATCCATATTGAAGATTATAGTCCTTGACCTTCTATAGTAAATGCTGCAGGTCCTCCTCAGTTTCAGCAAGCAAGGTTGTATCATCTTCATAATACAGATTATTGATGAGTCTTTCCCCAATCCTAATGTCACACTCCTCCATTGCAAAAGAACTCTTACAAGTATTTAAAAGCAACTTGATGTCACTCTGAGATCTAAAGTGTGCATGACCAAAGCGACTGCACATTCAATTGCCTCACAAGCATGCAAAAGCTGCATCATGAATAAGGAAGAATTGATGCCTAGGCATTATGGTGCTGGTAAAGAATGTTGATTAGAATCTCAGCTGGCAGGGAAACAAACCAATCGTTCTTGGAAGAAGTGTAGTCAGAATTCTCTTTTAAAAAGTGAGGATTGGGATATTTCTTCCATGCTTTGGAGGGATCATTTCCTGGGAAGGACATTATGATTAGTAGAAGATCAATGAAAAGAGGAAGACCTTCAACAAAATAGATTGACACAGCTGCTACAATAGGCTCAAACAAGTCAGTGATTGTGTTGGGGTGTAGAACTCGGCAGTGTTTGGTTTTGTCCACAGGGACTATATGAGTTGGAGCTAACTAAATGGACATCATAAAGCTGATACAGGGTAGGGCAAGGTTTCAATCTGTTGTTTTAGGGTCATTATCAATATCAAGAAAATAAAGATTCTCACCAGTGGGCCAATTGGCAGCATTATGTTGGGTGGTTAACAGCTTTAGTTTCCTTGGATCCCCAGACAACACTCTTGGCATCAGCAGCCAGGAAATCAAAAGACATACTGCGATGGGAAAGTCTGCTGTTAGAGACCTCTCCAAAGTACTGAAGAGCAATGATGTAGCTTTGGAGACTAAGGTGTGCCCAATACAGTCCATGGTCTTTGTAATAACTTGCTATGTGTTAGAGAGCTGGACAACGACTAGGGATGATAGAAGGAGAATTGATGCCTTTGAGCTGTGGTATTGGAGAATGGACTGCTAAGAAGGTGAACAGGTTCATACTAGAGAGGGTTACGACAGACTGCTCCTTGGAGGCAAAGATTATAAAGCTTCATCTGACATACTTTGAACATGTTGCAAGGAGGGACCAACCCTTGGAGAAGGACGTCATGCTTGGGAGGGTAGAGGGACAGTGCAAGAGAGGAAGACCCTCTATGATGTGGACTGATTCAGTGACTAGGGTAGTCAAGGTAGGTTTGTTGGAGACGGTGAGATTGGCACAGGATAGAGCAGGGTTTAGGGCTGCTGTACATAGGGTCACTATGAGTCGCAGGTGACTCAATGGCACATAACAACAACGAATTCCTGTTCCAAAAAAGGTGACCACATAGAGTGTGAAAATTATCAAATGATATCACTAATATCACACACAAGCAAGATTCTACTGCAGATAATCCAGAAACAACGGTAACAGTATATAAGCAGAGAACTGCCAGATATGCTGGCTGGGTTTAGAAGAAGCCATGGCACTAGGGACATCATAGCCTAGCCAACATTAGATGGATCTTGGTGGAAAGCAGAGAGTACCAGAAGAAAGTCTATCTGTGTTTCACTGGCTATGAAAAGGAATTTGATTGTGTGGAGCACAATAAATTGTCGCTAACCTTGAGGAAAATGGGCATCCCAGAACACTTAATTTAATTGTGCTCATGTGAAACCTATACTTGGACCAGGAAGCAGTAGTGACAACAGAGCAAGGAAACACTGTATGGTTCAGGATCAGCAAAGGTGTGTGTCAGGTATACATGCTATCTGCATGCCTTTCAATCTATATGTAAAACAGATCATGCTGGAGGCTGGACTTTATGAGGAGGTATGTGGCATTAGGATTGGAGGAAGATTCATCAACAACCTGCATTATGCAAATGACACAACATTGCTTGCTGAAACTGAAGAGGACATGAGCTGTTTTCTGCTGAACGTAAAGGACTGTAGTCTTCAATGCAGACTGAAGCTCAACATCAAGAAAACAAAGATTCTCACCAGTGGACCAATTGGCAGCTCTATGATGGATGGAGAAGAGATTGAGATTGTTGATAACTCCAGCTTGCTTGGTTCCACAATCAACATTCTTGGCATCAGCAGTCAGGAAAGCAAAAGACAAATTGTACTGGAAAAGTCAGCTGTCAGGGACTGCTCTGGAGTACTGAAGAGCAATGATGTAAGTCTGGAGACTAAGTTGTGCCAGATACAGGCTTTGGTCTTCTCAATTACTTGCTATGCATCTGAGAGCTGGATAACTAAGAATGGTAGAAGAAGGATCAATGTCTTTGAGTTGTAGTGCTGGAGAAGAGTGTTGAACATACCATAGACTCACAGAAGAACAAACAAGTCTGTCCTGGAGAGGGTGGAAACCAGGCTGCTCCCTGGAGGCAAGGATTTTGAAGTATGGGCATGTGGCCAGGAGGGACTAGTCCTTGGAGAGGGAAATCATGTTTGGAAGGGTGGGAGGACAGCACAGGAGAGGAAGACTCAGGATCAGATGGATTGACTCGGTGACTGGAGCAATGGGATTAGGTCTGTTGGAGACGATGAGATTGGCTTAGGTAGTGCAGGTTTCAGAGCTGATGTACAAAGGGTTACTGAGCCGCAGGCAAATCAATGGCACATAACAACAACAACAACATGAGTTGACATGATGGCATCTAGAGGTAAAGAGTTGAGCTGGCCCCCCAAAGGTATGTGGTTTGAATCCACTAGCTGCTCCACAGGAGAAAGAAGGACAATCTCCTCCTGCGAGTTTAATTGAAAAACCACTGGAGGGTCAGCTATGGGTCAGTTTTGACTTTACAGTACAAAACAACAACAACAGGAACAATCAATAAGAGGACAAGGCTGATCACACTAGTCGCTCATTTTGCAGATGAAGGAAACTGAGATCCAGAGAAGTTTACTTAGATTCCCAAGGTCATAGGATGACTGAATCTAGAGGGCTATATTACTAGCTACAGGGTCATATCTCCAAATGTCCCCATTTATGAAGGCCACGACTCTATCTGAAGTGCCACTGTGTCTCTAGCTCTTGGCACGGAGTGTTGAGACCTTCTGCAGTGGGTGAATTTGGAACTGCTGCTTGCCCGGGTGATAGAGGCCTCTGGGTGGCAGGTCTCTGAAGTGGAGGACTTAGCCCTTGCTCACTGGGGCCTACCAGGAGGCCCTGTTCTCCACCAGCTGCCTGAGCTCCAAGTGCTGTCAGCGGCCTTCTCCACCCTGAGGCGGGCCTCCTGCCAGGCTGCCTCTCAGGAAAGGGGAACATTATTCATCGAGGAGATAAGGCAGCTGATGAGAGATGGGCCTCTGAGCAGCTGTTCCACAGCAGCGCTGGACCGGATGCTGGGGCAGGAGAGGGGAGGGGAGGAAGGGGGAAGCCCATTTGAAGATAAAAAATGATGGCAGTGCTGGGGGATGATGGGAGAACATATTTCAAAAGTACTAGTATAGACTCATACCCAAGGCCTTCACCCCAAATATCTGGTCTGACCATCCACATCTGAGCTCCCTCAGGATAACGGCTGAGTGAGCTCACTTATCGGCCCTCTCTGTGAGGAGAAGAGACCAGGAACAGGAGAGTTCATGGCTTCCTTCTGTGACACTTAGAAGCCCTCACAGCAGTTCCTCAGAGCACTCCTGTCTGTCTCTGGGGCTCAGAGACCGAACACTGGGCTGCAGCCCTGACTACTCATTTCCTGTCCTAGGGCATTGAGGCAGATACCATTCCGGAGGTGGGGTAATAGGAATCCTGTAGGAGCTTGGGTGACTTCATGATAAGGAGTTGTGCTGTCAACCCAAAGGCAGGGAGTTCTAATCTACCAGCTGCTCCAAGGGAGAAGATGGGCAATCTCCTTTCATGCTTCTGAAAACCCTCTGGAGGGTCAGCTGTGAATTGGTTCCCAACTCAACAGCACATAACAATAATAATAGGATTCCATAGGGAGCTCAGGTGCACTGATTAAAGTACTTGATTGTTAACTGAATGGTCCATGGTTGGAACCCACCAACTACCCTGGCTCTTCAGGAGAAACATGAGGCCTTCTCTGCTTTTGTGACGATCAGAGTCTCAGGAACCCAACAGCACAGCTCTGTCCTGTCCTGTAGAAATCCTGTGAGTTGGAACTGACAATGTAGGGTTTGTTTTTATTTTAAGGATCCTTGGTGGAATAGTGGCTTAAATACTCAGGCTGGTAGTTTGTTTTTTTGTTGTTTTTTTTTTTTAATTTAGGTTGCTTATTTTTCATTTCAATGAACATCTACAGAGATTTTGGGATTCCATTCATTCATTGTTGCACCCTTCTCCCCGCACAAACCCCTCCCCCCTCCCCCCCCATTTGCTCCTCTCCTTGAAACGCAAAAGAAAAACTCCCTCATTGGTACACAATCCCCCCACACACACCTCCCCAAACCCTACCCCCTAGCCCCAAATATAATCCACTCTGCAACCCTCATTGCATACTCCTACGATAAACATAATGCCCTAAAATATAATACTTTTAGACTATTCTCTCCCCCATAGACTTTAATGCTGTAAACATATTTCATCCAGTTTTTCTCAGTCTTACCCCCACCCCAATGCCAGCCTCATTTTTAAACTTACCAGTTGATCTTGTCTGCTGGAAGGAAAGAGGACTTACTGAAAAAAGATAGAAGGGTATAGGCCTCAATAGAGAGAAAACAAAAGCTTCACAACTGGGCTGATAAACATGATAAACAAAGGAAAGGCTGACGTCAAGGATTTCTTTTTACTTGAATACACAGTCAGTATCCATGGAGGCAGTAAAAAACACAACAACAACAACAACAATAACAACAACAAAAGCCTCAAACAACATATTGCATTTGGAAAATCTGCTAGCAAATACTTCTTGAAATTGCTAGAGTAAGGATGTCAGTTTAAAGACTAAGGTGCACCTGACTCAGGTCTTAGTATTTTCAAGTGTTTCCAATGCAAGTGAAAGTTGGACAATGGATAATGAAGATCGTATAACAATTGATGCCTTTGAAATGTAGTGTTGGCAAAGAGTATTGAATATACCATGGATTTGCAAAAGAATGAACAAACTGGTCTTGGAAGAACTGCAGTCAGAATGTTCTTTCTAAGAAAAGAGGATGAGTTTTCATCTTATATACATCAGACATCCATCCATCAGGAGAGGCCAGTCCTTGGAGAAATAAAATAATCAGGCTTAGAAAACTACAGAGTCTGAAGGGAAGAAGACCTTCAGCAAGACGGAGTAAGAGAGTGACAGCAACAATGGGGTTAAGCACAGTGGAGACTGTGGGGATGGCACGAGGTTGGACAGAGCCTGATTCTGTGTTCACAGATAAGGTTGCTAGCAGTTGGAATCGACTCAAGGATCCCTAACAACAAGAGGTGGCTCTGAAGGAGAAAGAGGCAGCAGTCTGCTTATGTAAAGCTTATAGCCTTGCAAACCCTATAGGGCAGTTCTGCCCCGTGACTGACTCAGTGGCAACAGGTCTCAGTCTCTGGGTTTTACGTTCCCTCTCTGAGTTGTGGACGCCACCAGGGCAGGGTGCTGTTAGATTCACATCTGTACTTCCAGGCTCTGACCGAAGAATGTTCAATAAAACTGCTGGTGAACAAGAGCTGCTCCAGGGGATCATGGGAGGGGATGGAGTAGCTGCCGGGAAGAGTCCCTGTGGAGGGTGAGGGCGTAAGCATGCAGTCATTTCACTAGAAGCAGTGTCACCAGTGAATCGCAGCTGTCCCCACTCCACCCAGGGACCCCTCCCCTACCACTCAAAAAAACCATGCAGAACTGTAGGAATACTTATCATCGATGTTAATCATAGAATAATAAGGGATAACTGTAGTTGTAAATAGCCTAAAGAAAATATGTCTTAGATTATATGGATGTTGTTGTTGTTGTTGTTATGTGCCGTCGAGTCGTTTCCGACTCATAGCGACCCTATGCACAACAGCCCTAAACCCTGCTCTATCCTGCGCCAACCGCACCGCCTCTGACACACCCATCCCGATTACCCCAGTCACCGAATCAATCCATCTCATAGAGGGTCTTCCCCTCCTGCGCTGTCCCTCCACCCTCCCAAGCATGATGTCCCTCTCCAAGGACCTGTCCCTCCTGGCAACGTCCAAAGTATGTCAGACGAAGCCCCAGAATCCTTGCCTCCAAGGAGTAGCTTGGTTTAATCCTCTCCAAGATGAATCTGTTTGTTTTCCTGGCAGTCCATGGTACATTCAGTACCCTTCTCCAGCACCATAGCTCAAAGACATCAACTCTCCTTCTGTCCTCCCTAGACATTGTCCAACTCTCTGATGCATAACAAGCGATTGCAAATACCATGGCCTGTATCAGGCGCACCTTAGTCTCCAGAGAGACACTGTTGCTCCTGAGTACCTTTGAGAGGTCCCTAACAGCAGACTTTCCCATTGTGATACGCTTTTTGATTTCCTGACTGCTGGTACCAAGAGTGTTGACTGTGGAGCCGAGCAAACTGAAGCTGTGAACACTCTCAATCTCTTCGTCATCCATCCTGACGCTGCTAATTGGTCCAGTGACGAGAATCTTTGTCTTCTTGACATTGAGCCTTAGTCCATACTGAAGGCTGCATTCCTTGACCCTTCGCAGCAAGTGCATGAGGTCCTCCTCAGTTTCAGCAAGCAGGGTTGTGTCATCTGCATAACGGAGATTGTTAATAGATCTTCCACCAATCCTGATGCCACAATTCTCCTCATAGAGCCCAGCCTGTTGGATAAACTGCTCTGCATACATGTTGAAAAGGTATGGAGACAGGATGCATCCCTGGCGTACACCCTTCCCAATTTTGAATTGTTCAGTAAAATATTTCTACATCGAATCGCATTATTAGTAAGTGAGCAGAAGCTTTTGTAAATTTTTCTGCTATAATTACTACCATATTCTCAAAAATAGCAGGGAAACATTGCATGGTTGAAAAACAGGGAAGAAGTGCATCAGGGCTGCATCCTGTCTCCATACCTCTTCAATCTATATGCAGAACAGACCATTCAGGAAGCAGGACTTTATGAGGAAGAATGTGGTATCAGGATTGGAGGAAGACTCATCAACAACCTGTGTTCTGCAGGTGACAACAACCTTGCTTGCTGAAACTGAGGAGAACCTGAAGTGCTTGATGCAGAAGGTCACGGAGTGTAGTCTTCAATATGGATGGAAACTCAACATCAAGAAGATAAAGATTCTCACCACCAGGCCAATTGGCAGCACCGTGATAGATGGAGAAGAGATTGAGGTTGTTATCAGCTACAGCTGGCTAGGATCCACAATCAACACTTTTAATATCAGCCATTAGCAGATCAAAAGACGAAGTGAAGTGGGAAAAATCTGCTGTCAGGGACCTCTCCAGGGTACTGAAAAGCAACGATGTCAGTCTGGAGACAACGGTGCGCCTAATCCAGGGCATGGTCTTCACAATTACTTGCTGTATGTCAGAGAGCTGGACAATGACTAAAGATGACGGAAGAGTAATCAATGCCTTCGAATTGTGGTGCTGGAGAAGAGTCTTGGACATACTATGGACTGCCAAGAAAACAAATATGTATGTCTTGAAGAGAGTGAAACCATGTTTCTCCTTGGAGGCTAGGATTTTGAAGCTCTGTCTGGCATACTTTGGGCATGTGGCCAGGAGAAACCAGTCCTTGGAGAAAGACATCATGTTCAGAAGGGTGGAGGGACAGTACAGGAGAAGAAGACCCCAGATGAGATGGACAGATACAGTAATTGGGGCAATGGGGGTTGGCATGTCAGAATTAGTGCGACTGACTCAGGACAGGGCAGGCTTCAGAGTTGACGTACACAGGGTCACTATGGGATTCAGGTGACTCGACAGCAATAATAAAAACATTCTACAAAAAAAAGTTTTTAAAATGGATTTAAAAAATGAGTGCAAGGAAGTGGATCGAAATTAAAAAGAAAATAAGGCTACTATCTTGTTTGAGATAAGAATTTCAGACTATATTCATTTAATTGTTGATGTTTATTGCCATTTTGGATTGACACAGTGTCTGCTGCTAATCTTCGCCTCTGCCATCCTCATCCTCTCTGACACACTCAAGCCCACTGTGGCAGTCACTGTGTCAATCCAAAATGGCAATAAACATCAACAATTACACGAATATAGTCTGTGAAATTATTAGCTCAAACGAGATAGTAGCCATATTTTCTTTTTCATTTCGATCCACTTGCTTGAACTCATTCCCCACCCCCACCAGTTGTTATGCATTAGAGAGCTGGACAATGACTAGGGAGGATAGAAGGAGAATTGATGCCTTTGAGCCGTGGTGCTGGAGAAGAGTATTGAGGGTACCATGGACTGCCAAGAAAATAAACAGATTCATCCTGGAAAGGGTTAAACCGGGCTGCTCCTTGGAGGCAAGGATTGAGGCTTCGTCTGACATACTTTGGGCATGTTGTAAGGAGAGACAGGTTCTTGGAGAAGGACATCATGCTTGGTAGGGTGGAGGGACAGTGCAGGAGGGGAAGGCCCTCTATGAGGTGGGTGTGTCAGAGACAGTGCGATTGGCACAGGACAGAGCAGAGCTTAGGGCTGTTGTACATAGGGTCACTATGAGTTGCAAGTGACTGGACAGCACATAACAACAGCACCCTAACTTGGGAAGGACTGGAGAGCATTATGCTGAGTGAACTAATTCAGTCCCACATGGATAAATATTGTATAAAACCATTATTGTAGAATGAAGTATAAGGATCCAGGAGGGGTGGGAGAAGCTAGAAGCAGAGGGATGAGGATGTGCATGGGGAGGAGTGATTAGTCATCGGTTGTACAATTTGATGGGGGGGGGGTGAGGGAAATTGAAAGAATTTGTTCTTGAAAACAGTATATTCAAATTTTGTAAATAAAGTAGTATAAAATTATAAAAAAGTAAAGACCCAGGCCACACTGAAACAACAGCAAGGGCTTGCAAGTAGGTAGAGAGGTCACGTGATTCAAAGCGTCCTTGTAGCTGGGTAATGACAGCTCGGAGCTCAGCACCTTGGTAGTTATTATAAAGTACCAAGGCATCAGTTCCAACTCACAGAGACTCTATGTGTAACAAAATGTAACATACTGGCTGCTCCAGCACCACACTCACCGCAGATGCTGGGCAGCCACCGAGAAAATCCAGCTCCCCGAGAGCCTTCATCCTCTTGCGTTGACCTTTCACTGGGCATGACGTCTTTCTCCAGGACCGGCCCCTTCTGATCAGAAGGTTCAGAAAGTAAATTGACATGGACTTTTACTCTTAGTAGGTAGGTATGAGATTGACACAGTGACCGCAACAATGGCCTTGAGCACGGCAGAGATCATGAAGCTGGCACAGGCTCCGTGCTGGTGCAGGACAGGAGGGTGTTGTCTGCAGGGTGGCTGTGAGTCGGTGTTGACATGGTGGCACTTAACAACAAGGGGGAGAAATAGAGATACATGGAAGCTAGGCTTGTGAAAAATTATTTTGCTGTTATAACTCGCCACAGGGATATTTCTATAAGAAGATTACATTTCCGCTGTCACATTGCACACAAAATTCCTAGTCATTTTGTCGTTCCCCTTCTCCGAGAACGTCACCTGTGCTCCTTACCCTGCCCGTCCCCCTGACTCTGATGCTGCCATTGCAAACACAGGCCTACTCTTCCTGCCAAGAGACATCTGGCAGTGATTTTTAGGACTATCACCCAGTCAGAGAAGGTTTCCAGCATAAATGCTTCCAGGTGCACCTTCCATGGTGGACCGGAACCTCTTAGGACAGGATCTTGGCTGCTCTCAGCTCAGCTGAAGCCTGCCCATCAAAGCGGAGGGAGGGAGCAGCTTTTGAAGAAGCCATCTGGGTTCCCCCATTGTTTGTGTCTCAATTCAGGACTCTGGGTTTGTCGATTGTCAGATCAACCCTGTGAAATCTGAATGCTTCCTTCTAAGTCTGTGGCGTTCAACCTTGGCTGAACAGCGGAATCACCTGGGAGCTCTGATAAATATCCCCACCTGGCCCTCCCCCCTCCTGCCCCCTTCTCACCTCTCTGGATATTTTGAACTCAGGCTCTGGGCTTGGGGATTGTTAAGAGCTCTCCAGGTGATTTGATTGCGCAGACAGACAAAGCTGAGAACTCCTGTTAGACCCTTTCTACAGAAAAGATAGTGGCTACCAGGTGAACCGTGACAACTTCCTAGTCCAGAAGGCAATTCCCAAGCATAAGTTACGTGAGAACCATCGAAGAAGGAGGGAAGGACTTTGAGAACAATGTCCTCTAGTGTGATGGACTGAATTCCATTCACCCAAAATATGTATTTGAATCCCATCTCCCAATTCGGTGGATGTCACCGTGTTTGGAAATAGTTTTCTTTTTTTGGTAACGATAAACATAACCATATCAGTGTAAGTTGTTGTTGTATACCATCGAGTCTGAACCAACTCTTAGCTCACCCTTGGGCAGATTTTTTTTCAGAGGCAGTTAATCACATGGGAAGAGATTGCCCGTCTTTCTCCCATAGAACAGCTGGTATTTTCGAACTGTGTGCCTTTGGCATTGCAGCACAGCATCATTTCTGAATTATGAAAAGAGCAGATTATATAGAGACACAAGGAGAAGACAGACATGATCTGACTGACAGCAAGAGCAGATGTAGGCACAGGGACTCCAAGGTTTGCCTGAAGCTATTTCCTCTTGAGAAGTAAGGATGACAAGATTTACATACTTTACTGTATGTATTTGTCTTAGATATTTTGGATATTGTTATTTAGAAGGGCCAGTCTCTGGTAAAAGACATCATGGTTGGTAAAGGAGATGCTCTTTGAAATTCTGTTACCTTTAAATATGTGTTGGGATCCCATGTCCCAGTTTTGTGGATGTCATCCTGTTTGGAAATCGTTTTCTTTGTTTGGTAACCATAAACAATACAGCCATTAACATAACATCAAAGATACAACTACACAGTGGCAATAACCGTGGGTCTAGCAAGGCAGAGACTGTAAGGATCGTGTAGGATCAGACAGGGCTTTGTCTGGTTGTACACAGGCCCTTGATGAGTGGGCCGTGACTCGATAGCACTTAGAAACAACTGGAAGTTGAAACAAAGAAAGGAGAGCCACCCCTAGAGGTATGCCTTGAATTAAATCTCCAGAACCCTTATAAAATATTTGTGTCACAGGAGCAATAGGTAACTGAGCCCTGTTGTTTTTATGTGCTGATGAGTTGCTTGTGACTCATAGCAACCCTATGCACAATAGCTCTGAACCCTGAGCCAAACTTACTGTCTCTGACACACCTACAACCATCACCCCAGTCACTGAGTCAATCCACCTCATCGAGGGTCTTCCTCTCTCACGCTATTCCTCCACTCTCTCAAGCATGATATCCCTCTCCAAGGACTGTTCCCTCCTTGGAACATGTCCAGAGTATGTCAGACAGAGCTTCAGAATCCTTGCCTCCAAGGAGCAGGCTGGTTTTACCCTCTCTAGGATGAACCTGTTTGTTCTTCTAGAAGTCCATGGTATATTCAGTACTCTTCTCCAACACCACAGTTCAAAGACACAAGTTCTTCTTCTATCATCCCTATTCATTGTCTAGCATTCTGATGCATAGCAAGTAATTGCAAAGGCCATGGCCTGGGTCAGACTCACTTCAGTCTCCAGACTGACATTGTTGCTTTTTAGTATTCTGGAGAGGTCCCTGACAGCAGACTTTCCCAATGCAAGTCATCTTTTGATTTCCTGGCTGCTGGTACCAAAAGTGTTGACTGTGGAGCCAAGCAAACTGAAGCTGTTAACAATCTCAGTCTCTTCACTGTCTGTCATGATGCTGCCAATCAGCCCAATGGTGAGAATCTTTGTTTTCTTGATGTTGAGTTCAACCCACAGTTAAGGCTGCAGTCCTTGACCGTCTGCAGCAAATGCTTCAAGTTCTCCTCATTTGCTAGAACATTTTCACAGGTACAGTTTGGTGAGATCAACTGGTGAGCATGATCTTCCTTTGTGGTTGTAAAATAAGGTTTTCCCTTTTACCATTCTTACACGTACAGTTTTGTGAGGTCAGGTATAAAGATGATGCTGAGTTTCTTGACACAATTGACAGCACATTACACATTTTTTTTCCAATCATTTCAGCAGCTGTGCTATGAACTCATCTGATCTCACCTAAAGAAGCTGACTGCATTGTTGTCAAGTCAGAACAGACTCAAAGATGACTCATCATTGGATCCAAGACTGTAAAATCACAGGGGAGAAGACTGTTTTTCTCCTGTAAAACCTCTGGTGAACTTGAACTATCACCATGGCCTTCAGGCTAGCAGCGCAACACCCTGTGGGCTACAGCTCCAGAGGTCCATCAAGTTGAGCATGACTCAGAGTGACCCTGTGAAAAACAAACCTGAACCCTCTTATATCCTGTGCCATCCTTACCATGTCTGATACACTTGCTTCCATTGCTTCAGTCACCGTGTTAATCCATCTCATTGAGGGTCTTCCTCTCTTTCACCAACCTACTTTTTCAAGTACGATGTCCCTTTCCAAGGAGTGGCCGGCCGCTACTAGGAACAGGCTCAAAGTTATGTGAGATGAAGCTTTGTCATTTTTGTCTACAAGAATCACTCTACCTGTACTTTGCTGTTTCTTCTTCTGCCAGTCCATGGCACATTCAGGACTCTTTTCCAGCACCACAGCTCAAAGGCATCAATTCTTCTTTGGTCATCCTTATTCACTGTCCAGGTCTTAGATGTACAGCAAGTGATTGAGAAGGCTATGATCAAAATCAGGTGTACATTACTTACTCTTCAAACTGACATCATTGCTCCTCAGTATCCTGGAGAGGGTCTTTTCAGAAGACGTGCTCAGTACATCTATCTCATGAGTGCTGGTTCCAAGGGTTTTGATTGTTAATATTAACAAGATGAAATCATTGACAACTTCAATCCTTTCTCCACCTGTCATTACGTTGCTCATTGACTTAGAGGTGAGGATCTTTGTTTTCTTGATGTTGATATGTAATCCATACTGAAGGCTGTAGTCCTTGATTGTCTGCAGCAAGTGTTCCAAGTCCTCCTGACTTTCAGCAAGCAAGGCTGTGTCACCTGCATAATGCAGGTTGTTAATGAGTCTTTCACCAATCCTGATTCTGTATTCCTCTTCATAGAGTCCAGCTTTACAAATTATTTGCTCAGTATACAAATTGAATAGGTATAGAGAAAGGATACATCTGTGACACACATCCTTCCTAACTTTAAACCACGAAGGTGATAATAAGGGGTATTTCCAGGCTGTAAATCCACTGGTAGGTTTCCCAGTTTCCCTGTTACTGCTGGTTACATGGTTTCTCAAAATGCTGCCATTTCTTTAGTGGTGTCCATTCCTCAATAAGCCCATCCTGGTGAGAATTATGCTGAAGGTGTTGTATGCACCTGCCATGTTCCTGCCCCATTAGTATTTATAGTTCTGGTAATGAACTTCAGACACTTCCTCCTTAACACTGGATTTACAAGTCTTTTATCTTCTGACTCTGGGTTTTCCACTTAATAGACAAACGTGAAGGTCTTTTTGTCTCCGTACCAAAGTGATCCTTCCTTATTCTGAATTGTATTTCAGTGCGTGGCTGGTCGATTTTCCCAGAATCCCCCAGCAGGTGTCCTCTCAGGCTCCCCTGAAGCAGAACATATCGCTTTTCTAAACATCTCTCTCAACAGAAACAGAATGACAAGTAGTGTAAACTAAGGCTCACCTTTGGTACCTGGAGGAGCCTGAGTTCCACTCAAGCATATGGTGTCAGTCAGCAAAAGAGGCAGCCAGCAGTAAACAGAGTACCTCCGAAACCTGCAAGTTCACGGACAGCTATGCATTGTCCTCTTAAAGAACTGAGTCATAGAAGCATGTACTTTAAAGAACAATAATGTTAAATGGATTTACTATTATACACTTGGCTAATTTTTTAGAAAATTGTTGTTTAGGTGAGTGAAGGTTTACAGAGCAAATTAGTTTTCCATTTGACAGATTGTACACATTTTGTTTCAAGGCAGTGACTGCAATTTCCATACATCAACCAATTCATTCCATCTGCTTCCTGTTCTCAATCCATTCCTCTCTCCCTCCCATCCCTTACTGGCTTCTGAACTTGGACAAATGCTTCCTCTTTGATCTCCAGCGGCTGATTATTCTAAGGAGTACATCTCCTTCTTACCTCTTACTTTATGTTGTTGTTGTTAGTTGCTATCAAGCTGCCTATGACTTAACAGTGATCCTATGAACAACAGATATAAACCTTGCCCTATCCTGTGCCAACCTCACAATCTCTGATCTACTCAAGCGTATTACTACTGTCCTGTGTCGATTCATCTTGTTAGACGTCTTCCTCTATTTCCCTGACCCTCCACCTCTCCCCGTACGACGCGTTTTTTAAAGGACATGCCGAAGATATACCCAAAGTATGTGAGATGGAGTTTCACCATCCTTGCCAATGAGGAGGACCCTGGTTGCACTACCCCCACGACATACACGTTTGTTCTTGAGAAGTCCATGGGATATACAGAACTCTTCCCCAACATTACGATTCAAAGATCGAGATTCTTCTTCTGTTATCTTGTTATCCAACTTTCTGATGTATGTTGTTGTTAGGTGCTGCTGAGCTGAGTATGACTTACAACCACTCTATGAACAAGAGACCTGAACCCTGTCCTATCCTGTGCCATCATCATCTTCTCTGACACACTTGAGCCCGTTGCTGAAGTCACCATGTCAATCCACCTCATTGAAGGTCTTCTATTTGGCTGTCTCTCCACCTTTCCAAGCCTACTATTCCTTGACAAGGAATAGCTTCTCCTAGCAACATATTTCTTAACAAAGTATGAGAGATAAGGCTTTGCTATCTGCCTCTGAGGAGCATTGTGGCTGCACTTTCCCAAGGAATATCTGATCTTTTGGCAGTCTGTTGGATATTCCGTACTCTTCTCCAATACCACAACTCAAACATATGAATTCTTTTTCTATTATCCAGTATCCGTTGTCTAGCTCTCAGGTGCACTGCAAGTGATTAAAAAGACCATGGCCTCAGTGAGGCACACCTTAGTTTTTTAACTGACATCATTGCTCCTCAGTGATTTGGAGAGGCTCCTGACAGCTGACTTGCTCAGTGCAATACATCTCCTGATCAATAGGACCAGCAATATGACTGCTGGTACCAAGGGTGTTGATTGTGGATCCAAGAAAGATGAAACTGTTGACAATTTTAGTATTTTCATCCATCATGATGTTGCTTATCAGCCCAGTGATGAGAATTTGTGTCTTCTTGCTGATGGGATGCAAAAGCTACCAATGTACATGAATGAAATACAATGTGGACAAATTGTTGTAAGTAAACTAATAAGGAGACTAAGGTGCGTCTGATACAGGCCATGGTCTTTGCAATCACTTTTTATGCATCAGAGAGTTGGACAGTGACTAAGGAGGATAGGAGAATTGATGCCTTTGAGCTGTGGTGCTGGAGAAGAGTATTGAGGGCATGGACTGAAAGAAAAACAAACAGATTAATCCTGGAAAGGGTTAAACCGGGTGGCTTCTTGGAGGCAAGGATTCTGAGGCTCCGTCTAACATACTTTAGACATGTTGTAAGGAGAGACCAGTCCTTGGAGAAGGACATCATGCTTAGGAGGGTGGAGGGACAGCACAGGAGGGGAAGGCCCTCTATGAGGGGGATTGATTCAGTGACTGGGGTAATCGGGATGCGAGTGTCAGAGACAGTGCGATTGGCACAGGACAGAGCAAGTTTAAGGCTGTTGTACATAGGGTCGCTGTGAGTCGCAAGCGACTTGACAGCATATAACAACAACAACAACAATAAACTAATAAAACTTAAAAAAGACCCACAACGTATATAAATGACTGTATAAAACACAATGTGAATGAAGGAATGTGTGAAGCACGATGGATATGACTGAAACCAACCAATACAAGATACATTTTTTATCTTTTAAGATTATACAAAATAAATGTTTAAAACTATTAAAAAAAAAAAAAGAAGAGGAGGAAAAGAAGCAGGAGAAAATGAGAAAGAAGCTAAGGACAGATGAAACAGGTAAGTAAAAGTCCAAAGAACTTGAACCTGGAAGATTGAATGAGCAGAAGGCACAGTCTGGTTTTAAAGATAGTGGAGTTCTGTCTTCAAGACACAAAAGTTCAAGGGAAAGCTGGGCGTCTGACTAGCTTTGTCCCTGGGCCTCAAGGAAGGGGAGCACTGCAGGCCCCGGTCCTTCCAGACTTGGCATTTCTCAGGGTGCCAAACACCTCTATTTATGGCAGCAGAGATGCAGGCAGTTTGCTGAAATCTGAAGTCAATTATGCCTAGGTGGGCCCTGCAGTCACCAGACGGGGGAATGGAGGACGGAGCTTAGCATATGCAAGGGGACATCATACGAATCTTGGAACAACTCTCTATCAGTTCCTAAAATTAGCACATCTTCTCACTGCTCTTCTTTCTCCAACTCTAATTACTCACCTTTGCCCCAGACTCCATTCCTCAGTGCTAAACACTTGCTTCAAAGGGAATGGGCAGGGTTGTCTTTCTGAAGCTCCTGGAGGAAGGGGGGCTTAAGTGCTGTGGCTATGCGCACCAACCTTCATGAGGTCTGACTTTTAACTCCTCCAAAAGAGGGGAGGCAGATAATGTTCACAGGGATTTTTCTGTTAGTAAATGTTAGATGAGCAGAGAGAATGCTTGCATTTCAGGGTAGTTTCCTCCCTGAAATATATTTTCAATACAGAAACATAGATAAATGTATTTATGTCTAAATAAGATGAAATTATATGTTGTTGTTGTTGTTATGTGCCGTCAAGTCGCTTGCGACTCATAGCGACCCTATGTACAACAGGCCTAAACTCTGCTCTGTCCTGTACCAATTGCACTGCCTCCGACACACCCATCCCGATTACCCCAGTCACTGAATCAATCCACCTCATAGAGGGCCTTCCCCTCCTGCACTGTCCCTCCACCCTCCCAAGCATGATGTCCTTCTCGAAGGACCTGTCCCTCCTTACAACATGTCCAAAGTATGTCAGACGAAGCCCCAGAATCCTTGCCTCCAAGGAGCAGCCTGGCTTAACCCTCTCCAGGATGAACCTGTTTGTTTTCTTGGCAGTCCAGTCCATGGTACAATCAATACTCTTCTCCAGCACCACAGCTCAAAGGCATCAATTCTCCTTCTATCCTTCCTAGTCATTGTCCAACTCTCTGATGAATAACAAGTGATTGCAAAGACCATAGCCTGTGTCAGATGCACCTTAGTCTCCAGAGTGACACCACTGCTCTTCAGTACCCTGGAGAGGTCCCTAAAGGCAGACTTTCCCATTGCAATAAGGTTTTTTATTTCCTGGCTGCTGGTGCCAAGAGTGTTGACCATGGAGCCAAGCAAACTAAAGTTGTTAACAATCTCAATCTCTTCACCATCCATCCTGATGCTGCCAATTGGTCCAGTGGTGAGAATCTTTGTCATCTTGACATTGAGCCTCAATCCATATTGGAGGCTGCAGTCCTTGACCCTCTGCAGCAAGTGCTTCAGGTCCTCCTCAGTTTCAGCAAGCAGGGTTGTGTCATCTGCATAATGCAAATTGTTGATGAATCTTCCACCAATCTTGACCCCACATATCTCCTCATAGAGCCCAGCCTCCCAGATAATCTGTTCTGCATACAGGCTGAAAAGGTATGGAGATAGGACACATCCCTGGTGTACGCCCTTACCAATTTTGAACCATGCAGTGTTTCCTTGCTCTGTTCTGATAACTGCCTCCTGGTCCAAGTATAGGTTTTGCATTAGAACGATCAAGTTCTGGGATTCCCATTCTTCTCAGAGTCAGCCACAGTTTGTTATGATCCACACAGTCAAACGCCTTTGCATAATCGATGAAACACAGATATACAATCCTTTGGTAAGCCCTGCTTTCAGCTAAGATCCATCTAACATTAGGTACAATATCCTTAGTACCACGACCCCTTCTAAACCCAGCCTGGACTTCTGGCAGTTCTCTGCTGATGTGCTGTTCCAGTAATTTTTGGATAATCTTCAGTAGAATCTTGCTTGAATGTGAAATCAATGAAATTGTTCTATAGTTTTCACACTCTGTTGGGTCACCCTTCTTTGGGATGGAAACAAAGTAAAATACTACAATGAAAGATGCAAGGAGCTGGAGTCAGAAAATCAAAAGGGCCAAACTCACTTGGCATTTCTTAAGCTCAAGGAACTGAAGAACAAATTCAAACCTCGAGTTGCTATAATCAAGGATACTTTAGGTAGAATATTAAATGACCCAGGAAGTATTAAAAGAAGATGGAAAGAATATATTGAGTCACTGAATCTATAGGAATTGGCAGATACAGAAGACTTTCATGAAACAACATATGAGCAAGAGCCTATGGTGATGAAGGAAGATGTTCAGGCTGCTTTGAAGGAAATAGCAAAAAATAAGGCCCCCGGAATAGATGGTATACCAATTGACATATTTCAGCTAACAGATGCTGCCCTGGACGTGCTCACCAAGTTGTGCCAGGAAATCCAGAGAACAACCACTTGGCCAACTGACTGGAAGAGTTCTATATTTGTTCCCATTCCAAAGAAAGGTGACCCAACAGAGCATGGAAATTATATGCCATTTTATAATCTTTCCCACTTACTATTTCACAAGGATCTGTGAACATAGGTACATTTAGACCTGCTTCTGCCTCAGCTTTTGTTCCTAGGCCCCACTGAGTGAGTCTAAACCTCTCATTTTTAGCTTAGCACTGAGGGCAAGAAAACCTTCAGGAGCAGGTCTACTTGGCTTGGGGTCACCATGAATTTAGACTGACTCAATGCCAGCTAGCAACAATACAATTAATGTGCTGTTAGAGGTGGGTATAGTCCATGGGGCACTCTGAACCCAAGGCCACATCTCTGCTACAACAGTCGGAACCCATCAGCAGCTGCTCAAAGATGGACAGCCCCTCTCCAGTGAGTTACAGTCTCGGAAGTCCAATGGAGGGTCAGCTGTGAGCTTTCCAACTTTTTCCTTAGAAAATGTCTTTAGTAAGGAACCAAACGGGTCAAATGGTATTGCTGTTACTACGTGCTTCTAAGTCAGAACTAAGTCATTGCTGACCCTCCGGCAGGTTTTCAGGGGTGTAAATGACATGGGAAGAGTTTGCTCAACTTTCTCCTGTGGAGTAGCTGGCAGATTTGAACTGCTTTGGGTTCACAGTGCAAATACCCCTCGACTCCCACTACAAAGTTAGGAACACTTAAATTTTCATTGTCCTCCAGAAACACTGTATAGAGTACCCTTTTCTCTGTGATTTATCAGAAGGCCTGTTTCCCCTCCTCTAAGCGACACCGTGATTATCTTTCTAAACTTTCCAAATTTTTTTTAAATTATGCCTTCTAGTTCCCTTAATTTGTTCTTTCACAATGGATAACTATTTTTAATCTTTGTTAATAGACTAGTTCTTTTTTCTTAATGAACTGACCCTGCATATCTACTGTACAGTTTTAAAATGTGTTTATTTTTTATTAAGAATATGTTGCTGTTGTTGTTATGTGGAGTTGAATCACCTGCGACTCATAGCAACCCCACAATAGCCCTAAGCCCTGCTCTATCCTGTGCCAATCTTATTGCTGATACACCTACCCCCACTGTTGTTGTTGTTATGTGCCGTTGAGTCGTTTGCAACTCATAGCGAGCTTCTGCACAACAGGCCTAAACCCTGCTCTATCCTACGCCAACCGCACTGCCTCTGACACACCCATCCCGATTACCCCAGTCACCGAATCAATCCATCTCATAGAGTGTCTTCCCCTCCTGTGCTGTCCCTCCACCCTCCCAAGCATGATGTCCCTCTCCAAGGACCCGTCCCTCCTGGCAACATGTCCAAAGTATGTCAGACAAAGCCCCAGAATCCTTGCCTCCAAGGAGTTGCTTGGTTTAATCCTCTCCAAGATGAATCTGTTTGTTTTCTTGGCAGTCCATGGTACATTCAATACTCTTCTCCAGCGCCATAGCTCAAAGGCATCAACTGTCCTCCCTAGTCATTGTCCAACTCTCTGATGCATAACAAGCGATTGCAAATACCATGGCCTGTATCAGGCGCACCTTAGTCTCCAGAGAGACACCGTTGCTCTTGAGTACTTTAGAGAGGTACCCCCATTACCCCATTGAATTAATCCATCTCATAGAAGGTCTTCCTCTCTTGCGCTGTCTCTCTACCCTCCCAAGAATATACATAGTAGAATATATATTAGTTTAATAATTCCTATATGTACAGTTTAGTGACATAGATTAGTCTTCAACTTGTTCAACCACTCTCATCCTCCTTTCCTGGCATTGTTTCTCCTCCATTAACATAAGGTTCCTGTATAGTCTTCTTGATTTGCTGTTGTTGCTTTGATCCCACACAAATAGTTTTTAAAAGAGTATAATGTCCAATACAGATGTTCTTTTCCAGTTAAGCTAAACTATTGTGTGGTTTTTAAGAAAACTTTAAGAGATTCACCCCCCCCACTTTTTACTTAATGATTATCTCAGCAATAGTTTGGAAAGTTATTCCAACCTCGGTGGCTCCAGAAAATCTGGATTCTACTGATGATGGAGCTTGTGAAGGTTACTGTGATAAATGTTAGGCTAACCCAACAGCTCAACCTTCTTTTCTTTTGTCTCATCCAATTGTAGAGGCTTGAGTGCCAGGTATCTAATCTTTCAAACCTCTCTGTAGCTGTTTCTAGTCTGTGATCCAATTCTGATCAATGAGGCCCAAAGCAGGGGCCTATTCCAGGGGCTTCTTGGAAAGTTCTTTAGCCTCCTTTGAAAGGAAGAGGTGTGAGGAGAGAGGAACTACCTGGAACCATGCCCCACCGTTAATGACATGATGCCTCTGCTTATGACAGCTATGTACAGACATTGTGCTGTCAATGTTGTCAGTGAGCATGGACAGGCAGTGTGCTAAGGAAATCTACCTCTGCTGTCAAGTTAACTCCAGCTCATGGGGACCCTCCAGTAGGCTATCTCACAAGCAGGGATTACCTATCTTGCTTCCACAGAAAAGGAGGTGGATTTGAACTGCGTGCCTTAGGGTTGGCAGTGCAAATTCTTACTTCTAGGCTACCAGGACACTAGTGGTAAGAATCTGCGCTTCAATCCTGAAGACACAGGGATCCAATACACCAGTTCCTTTGAGGGAAAAGTATGGCCATTTCCTCCCGGGTGATTAATTGCCTCTGAAAACCCGCTGGAGGGCCAACTATGAGTCGATTTTGACTCAACAACATACACAACAACAATAACAATAAGGCCACCAGAACTCCTTTGAGTTAATTCTCACTTTTGGTGACCTTGTATTGGATTTCTGAGGTTTAAATCTTAATGGAAGAACCTGCCTCATTTTTCCCTTCCAAGAAGTGGTTGGTAGATTCAAATTGCCAATCTTTCAGTTAGCATCCCAACGTGCAATGTACCACACCACCTGGGCTCGTGATGCTATGGATAGCAGGGCATAAAGTCAAAGGGTCTGGGTCCTTCCGTTCTGCAAACAGCTACATCTAGATTTGCGTTATGAGAAAGTTTTTATTGCTTATGTTTCTACATGTCAGGATTTCTGTTATTTTCGACTGAAATCATTCCTGACCCATGCAAATATCTCTTGTCTCTAAGTACTTATTTCCCTAGTTACACAATGAAGGTAAGACTTATAGAAAATCAACAAGAATCTCCAAGTTTTTCCTGGACGTGGTGTTCTGAGCAGGGCTTCCAGCCAGTTCATTCAGATTTCACCTCTGCTGAAGATTTGCATTTCCATCACCGATGTACCAAATCAGAAACGATATTTTAACTAGAACTTGAGGTGATTTAACTAGATCTCCAGGCGATTCTGCTGCCTTGTCAGAGGATTCTTATGTATGACCAGAATCATGTGAAAAGAGAGGTTCTGCTTCAGTATCTCTAGAACTGAAATGCAAATTCTGTGCAGAGAGTAGTATTGGAACAAACCATGCAGAGTCCACAGTAAGAAATACCCTTGGCCACATCATTTGGGCTGGAGGGCCAGCTCCATCACTAACTTGGACATGTGACTTTTTAACATTTCTGTGTATCTGTTTCCTTGCTTGTAAAATGGGGATCATGGTAGTGTGCTCCAATAGGATTGTTAGGGGATTAAATAAATGACTCCATGCAAGGCACTTAGGCGAGCATCTGATTCCAGAAAAGCCTCCATAAATGCTAATTTTAGCCAAGAATTAGATAGGAATCATACCCTCTGGGAGTTTGGAGTTTTGTTTAAAATGTAACCCTCTCTGTCTCTCCCCCCACGCCCTGAAACAAAGAATATTGCAAATTTAAAGATATACATTGAGGACTGAAAAGGGTGAATTATTTTGCTTTGATTCTGGAGTGAAGCACACTTAGATGGCTCATTATCTTAAGAGATGTTGTTTTTATTACGTGTCATCGAGTCGAATATGACTCACTGGAACCCTATGCACAATAGCTCTGAACCATGAACTGTCCCGAGCCAATTTCATGGTCTCTTATGCACCTACTTTTATTACTCCAGTTACTGTGTCAAACCATTTCATCCAGGGTCTTCCTCTCCTGTGCTGCCCCTCCACCCTTCCAAACATGATATCCTTCTCCAAAGATTGCTGTCTCCTGGCTACATGCCCAAAGTATGTGATATGGAGCCTCAAAATCCTTGCCTCCAAGAAGTAGTTTGGTTTCACCCTCTCCAGTACAAGCTTGTTAGTTCTCTTGGCAGTCCATGGTATGCTCAATAGTTTTTTCCAGCACCACAACTCAAAGACATCATTTCTTATTCTGCCATTTAAGACATTGATGACCAGATCTCTAATGTATAGCAAGTAATTGCAAAAACCATTGTGAAGATCCAAGGCCTGGATCAGGTGCACCTTAGTCTCTAGACTGATATCCTTGTTCTTAAGCACTCTGGTGAGGTCCCAGAAAGCAGATTTTCCTAATGCAATTCACTTTTTGATTGCCTGACTACTAGTGCCGAAAGTGTTGACTGTGGAACACTTCTCAATCTCTCCTCCATCTGTCATGATGCTGTCAGTCGGCCTGTTGTTGTTAAGTGCCGTCGAGTTGTAAGTGACTCATAGCAACCTATGAACGAAAGTCCTCAATACTTGTGTGACTTTTCATCCTTTCTCCAGGTTCATAGGGTTTCCAGAGGCAAGCTACTACGGAAGTGGATGCCACTTCTGCTTCCAAGCTTGTTTTAATCGGGAGCTCCACCAAACGCTGTCTGCCATGGGTAACACATTTGACACATTGGTGTCACAGTGTTCAGCTTCACAGCAAACACAAGTTATCTCTGTCTAGCAAGTGGACACACCAGGGCTATAGGACCTGGAAGAATGTTTGAACAAAAACAAGAAAAAATGTATTTTACCATTCCGGCACACCCAAATGCTGGTGACCTCTGGGCCAGAGACCCCCAGTTCATCTGTCAAGTCCGCTCTGCCGACACCTACTTGTGGCAAAAAGAAAGCCACAAGCGCTTGAGCGTTCCATCCTGGCCTCTCTTCCAGAAGCCAGAGGCTCCTCCAGCTGACACTAAGACTCCCAAGACACGTCTTTACCCTGAAGGCATGGCCCGACATTTCAGTATTTTACCATCTGGCACGCCCAAATGCTGGTGACCTCTGGGCCAGAGACCCTCAGTTCATCTGGCAAGTCCACTCTGCCGACACTTGTGGCAAAAAGAAAGCTTAGTGGAGGTTAAAAATTTATTCACCTTCAAAGAAGCTTCAGATGAAAAAACTGTAGTAATAATGTTACAGAAAGATGCTATATCTTTTGGGATAGATTCAGGCTTTGAGGTTAATTGTGGTAATATAAAACAGCAACACAAAGATCTTTACAGTAGTTTTTATAAAACTATCTATCTGTCTAAACATTTTTAATTCAAATTCAATTCAAACAACTTTGTGTGGAAAAATACTACATGAAATCCTTTCCGAACCATATCTCCTTTTGATCTTTACCTTATTTAACAATGAGCATAATTCTCATTTTACAGAATTTGAATTAAAACTTCACTTTAAAAAGTTTAAATTTCACTTTAAGAATGACGAGAGGTTATCACAAAGTGGCAGCTTAACCCGCTGCCTTTAAGTCAACTAATTCCAATTAATAGCAACCCTGCAGGTAGGACAGAACTGGAGCCTTGCTAGGGGATTGAATGATAGGCCAGAATGCGAACTGAACATCAGCAGTTCGAATCCACCAGCAGCACCTCAGGAGAAAGATGGGCAGTCTATTTTCATAAAGATCTGTAGTTTGAAAAACTCGATAGCGGGTCACTGATACTGAGTCAGACTGGAGTCAGTGGCCGTGAGTCTGGCTTTGGTGATCTTCATGAAAGCACCCCACTTCCCTTCCCTCCTGTGGAGCAACTGTTGTTATGTGCTGTCAAGTCAAAACCGACTCATAGCTGACCCTCCAGTGGGTTTTCAGAGGCTGTGAATCCCATGAGAGGAGAATGTCCATCTCTCTACTCAGAACATCTGACGAATTAAAACTGCTTGCCTTTGGATTGGCAGTGAAACTCCTTAACAGTAAAGCCAACAAAATGCCGATCTTTTGGTTAACTGTGTAACTGAGCACTGTGCCGCTCCAGTGATATTTAAGAACCTGCACCCTGAGCGGTACCAGTTACTAAAGCTTAAAATCACATACCTTGGGCATGTCACCAGGAGAGACCATGCCTTGGAGAAGGACAGCATACTTGGAATGGTGGAGAGTCAGCACCGGAAAAGAGGAAGGCCCTGGATGAGATGGATGGACACAGTGTCTGTGGTAATGACGGCAGGTGTATTGGAGACAGATTAGCTCAGGATGGGGCAAGATTCAGAGCTATTGTTCATAGGGTTGACACAAGTCATTGCGACTCAACAGCACATAACAATAACAACAACCATAACAACAACAACCTGGAGCAGATTCTCAGGACATCCCAAGGGACAGGGCTACACCCTGCTTCTGCATGCAGGCATGCCTCCTGTGGACAGGGGAGTCAGTCCCATCTGACAGCAGAGAGTAAAGAACACAGGATCTGCGACGAGATAACACTAGATTGCTTGGCTCCACAATCAACACTCTTGGTACCAGCAACCAGGAAATTAAAAGATTAATTACACTGGGAAATTCTGCTGTCAGAGACCTCTCCAAAGTACTGAGGAGCAATGATATCAGTCTGGAGACTAAGGTGAGCATGATACAGACCATGGCCTTTGCATGGGAAAGCTGGATAATGACTAGGGATTATAGAAGGATAATTGATGCTTTTGAGCTGTGGTGCTGGAGAAGAGTATTGAATATACCATGGACTGCTCGGAGAACAAACAGGTTTGTCCTAGAGAGGGTGAGACCAGCTGCCCCTTGGAGACAAGGATTCTAAAGCTTCATTTATACATTAGATACGTTGCAAGAAAGGACCAATCCTTGGAGAAGGATGTCCTGATTGGAAGGGTGGAGGGACAGAGCAAGAAAGGAAGACCCTCTCTTGAAAGATGAGATGGATTGATTCAGTGACTGGGGTAATGGGTGTGGGTGTGTCAGAGACAATAAGATAGGCACAGAATAGAGCAGGGTTTGGGGCTGTTGGACATAGGGTTGTTCTGAGTGGCAAGTGACTCGATGGCACATAACAACAACAACATGTACTTCACACACAGCCACTACCTGTCAGTTGAGAACTGCATGTACCTATGAAGCTCAAAAGAGTGTGTTAGGGATTACAAGGTTAAATGAGAGGTCAGTGGTTCGAATCCATCAGCTTTTCTGTGGAGGAAGGGTGGGAAGTCTCCTGTAAAGATTTACAGGCTTTGGGACCCAATGGAGGGTTGTTGAGTCAGAATCGCCTTGGAAGGAGTCTGTTTTGATTTTTGTGAGGAAGGATAACAATGCTGAGAAGGTTCTAGCAGGGGTTCTAGACCAAGACAGACTTGGAAGAAAGGCCCGGTGACCTACAGCCAAAAATCACCCAGTGAAAACCCTATGGTAACAAGAGACTGATGCCACCGCACGTGGGGTTGCCATGAGCCAGGGGATGATTTGAGGACAGCAAACAGCAACAGCCTCCTGGGGTCCTTGTTTAACCTGCTTCTCTTCTCAGGGACTTGGCCACAGGAACTACAGCTCCAAGGACTCCCTTTGGGTCCTCTCCGCACCCCTTCCCTGTCCAGGCAGGTGGTGAAGAGTCGGCTCCTGGCCCCTCCCCAGCCTCCTGGCGCCCCAGCTCCACTGCACGTGGCACCTCTCTGGAATGTAAGTGCCTCAACCTGGCGCCCAGGGGCCATGAGATAAAAGCGTGCTGGCGGGGTGCCCTCTTCCTCTCTTGAGGCTCGGATTCCTGTAGCATTAGTCTCTCTCTGGTCTCTTGAGATCTGAGCCCCATCCTCAGGACAGCCAGGTGATTCATGTGTCAGGCTGCTCTGCTGGACGCTGTTTGGGGCCCGCATCCTGCCTAGGATCTGAAATCCCAGTCACGGCCATCACGTAATTACACACTGAGCAGACTCCTAGGATACTCTAAGGGGCAGGACTGCATTCTGCCTTCTACTGGACAGAGGAGGGGTCAGTAACCCCTGTCAGCAAAGGGTGAAGAACACAGGCTCTGCAGCGAGACTTCCCAAGTTCAAATCCCAGCTCTGCCACTGCCCCGCTCTGTGCTTTCTGGCAAGTTACTTGGATGCCCTGTGACTCAGATTATTTTCCCAAAAAATGAAGACACTGATGGTTCTTACTTCATAATGTTCCTGGAGGTCTGGAAAAGGTTCATGGAAAATGCCTGGTAAAGGTAGCATGTAATGGATTTTTTAACTCTTTCTATTATTTTATAATTTTAGCTCTTCCTATTATTTGTCTTGTGATTTTGAGTAAATCTTTAACCTGCTTGAACCTCGGTTTTATCATCTGAATAATGGGTATATTATTCCCCACTCAAAATCAATTCTCTTTTCTCCCTTTGAGAATACTCCTCCCATTTTGTCATTACTAATCCCAGGTCTGGACACCCATCTGTGCTGCATGCGAACCCCTGTTTACCGAAGGTCTGGTAGCATGCATGTCACACAGTCAGTGGTAATTAAATACATTATTGAGTGAAGGGATGGTGTCCTCAGGGATCTGTGTGAAGAATGAATGGGGAACAGAGAGGCTGCTGTGTTGTGGTGGGAACAATGATCACCTCTGTGTGTGTGCACATGTATGTGATTATATGGCACAGGGTGACGAGCATGTGTGGAATTGTATGTCAGAGTGTGTGTGCGAGACAGTGCTTGTGACAATCCACATGAGTGTGTGCATGGGTATGTGTGTTACAGTATGTGTGAGACTGTGGAGGTAAGAAAGAACGAGATAGAATGTGAGTGTATGTGAGTGGAAAGTGTGTGTGTGGGTGCAGTGAAAGAGCTATGTGTGTATGTATGAATGTGTGTGCACTGAATCTTTAGGGTTAGAAAGAGCAAGTAGTTTTAGAAATATTTTACAAAGAGGGAAACAAAGGGCTAGAGAGCTTGAGAACTTCCTTGTGATTATAGAGTTGGGGTTTAAATTATGGGGCCTGGCCTCAGTATCTGCAGTTTTAAAAGCACACTTTGCACTGAATGAGAAATAACCTGGATACTTAATCCCACATGTGCAATGATGCATCAGGGAGTGGTGAGGACTGTGGCAAACTGGAGCCCATGCTCTGAGTCAAGGTCATGCCAGTGCCTGACCTTGGATTTATCCCAGTTAATGCTCCATGCCTCAGTGTTCTCCTTATGGAATTGCTGTTGGGTATCATTGAGTCAGAACCGATACACAGGGTTCTGGGAGGTAGTAAGCTGCGTGGGAGAAGACTGTCCAGAATTCTCCTGTGGAGCAGCTGGTGAATTCAAACTGTGTGCTTTTGGAATGGCCTGTGATGCCTTAACCACTAAGCAACTCATTTGAGTGAGTTTGAACTGAGTGTGGTCAAGACAGGGCTGACCCTCAAGCAGTTTTCAGAAGTAGGATTCTTTTTCCAAAAGGGGATTCTTCTCCCACAGAGCAGCCCGTGGATTTGAAATGTGTGTCTTCCCATGAGGCCACCAGAGCTTCCTAAGCCACCAGAATACCCTATAAAGTTAGCATGATAATTGTGCCTATCTCACAAGGTTGTCTTAAAGATGAAATGGGTTCATGGGTTCAGCACATAGTATTATAAAAAGATAAGCTATTGCGATTATTAGGAGGAGTGGTGATTTCTGTCTTAAATAAAGTACAGGGAGCTGGGAACATGGCTAAGGCTTGGGTTCTGACAACAACCTTAGGCCTTTTCCCACTGCCCCTACATAAGACTGAATTTGCTGGGGATCAGAGAGAAGAACCAACGTCCCAGGCTACAAGCCACAAGCTTCATGCATCAGCAGCGGCCCCAAAAGCTGCAGCTTTAGGAAATCAGTGAGTTCATGGTTACCGCCGGCCTCTAGGCTGAAAAGAATGTGAGGTGCAATGGGCAGCCTTCCAGGGACCCGAGAAGGGAGGCTTCGTCCTTTCAGGACGTCTTGGGCTGCAGATAAAACCCTTCCTGTGTCCCAGCTCATAGCTGGCAGGGGCAATCGGCAATGAGTGATTGCAGCGGGCCAGTTGTCGAAAAGATGTGTGTGTGAACCAAACGCCACCCGGCAGAAGCAAAGCGCGCATTCAGGAGACTGCTGGGAAGACCACCAACTGCACAATGGTTTGCTTTTCATCTACTATGTCCTTGGCCCTGCGCCAGGCGTTCAGGAGACAGTGAGGACACCACAGCAGTTCACCTGAATTCACAGCTTCAACACACTGAATAGCCTTTATCTGCCCCGATCCATACAATTCTATGAACAAGACTTATCTCCCTGGTTTAAAGACAAGAAAGAAATTATAAAAAGAAATAAATAAAATTCTCAAAGTTATGCTGTATAGCATAGATCTTATTTTTCCTGCCTGGCCCCTCAATTGGACTACAATTCCCAGCAGCCCCTGAGATTAAGCACGGTCATGTGACTCCATTCTGACCAATGTTGTTGTTGTTATGTGCCATCCAGTCACTTGCGACTCATAGGGACCCTATGTACAACAGCCCTAAACTCTGCTCTGTCCTGTGCCAATCCCACTGTCTCTGAAACTCCCATCCCAATTATCCCAGTCACTGAATCAATCCACCTCATAGAGG
>NW_006399961.1:327658-355676 GCF_000299155.1 Elephantulus edwardii | reverse complement strand
CACCCATTTTCCAGGATTGGCCCTTAAAAAAATCCATGCAGGCAGTCTTCCACTCTCCCTTCATCCACCATCTGGCAGATAGGGACAAGCTTCTAGAGGATTCCAAGAACTTAATGATGGTGGTGCCACAAAATGGGAGGAGTCTGGCTGAACCTTTGAATAAATAGCATGTAGGAAACCATCTGTGGAATTCTATGCTCAATTGTAATGTGAGTGTTAAATAAGTTTCAATCTGTATACGAACAGATCATTCAAGAGGCTGGACTTTATGAGGAGGGGTGTGGTATCAGGATTGCAGGAAGACTTATCAACAGCCTGCCTTATGCAGATGATACAACCTTGCTTGCTGAAACTGAGGAGGACCTGAAGCCTTTGCTGCTGGCGATCAAAGACTGTAGCTTTCAATATGGCTTGAAACTTAACATCAAGAAGACAAGGATTCTCACCACTGGGCCAACTGGCAGCCTCATGATAGATGGAAAAGAGATTGAGGTTGTTAACAATTTCAGCTTACTTGGCTCCACAATCAGCACTCTTGGCACCAGCAGTCAGGAAATCAAAAGATGAATAGCATTGAGGAAGTCTGCTTGGGACCTTTCCAGAATGTTATGGAGCAAAGATGTCACTCTAGAGACTAGATGTACCCAATCCAGGCCATGGTCTTTGCAGTTACTTGCTATGCATCAGATATCTAGACAGTGACTAAGGAATACAGAAGAATCGATGCCTTTGAGTTGTGGTGCTGGAGAAGAGTATTGAACACACCGTGGACTGCCAAGAAAATTAACAGGTCTGTCTTGGAGAAGGTGAAATCAAGTTCCTGCTTGTAGTCAATGATTTTGGAGCTACATCTCACATACTTTGGGCACACAGCTAGGAAGGACCAGTCCCTGGAGAGGGACATCATATTTGGAAGAGTGGAGGGACAGTGCAGGTGAGGAAGACCTCAGTGAGATGCATGACATGATAATTGGGACAAGGAGATTAGATATGTCAGAGTCAGTGAGACTGGCTCAGGAAAGGGCAAGCTTTAGAGCCATTGTACATAGGGTTGCTTTGACTGGCAGGCGACTTGATGACACATAAAAACAATAGTATTCACTAAGGCTTTGAAATCTAGGGCTTGCTATAGCAGTTAGCCTATCTTTTACATAACACACTGGAGTCCCTGCATGGTACAAATGGTTGGGACACACATGCATGCATGCACACACACATAGACACAATCTTTGCTCTAGTTGAATGGCTGGAAGTTGAGATCCAGCCAGAAGTGCCATGGAAGAAAGGCCTGGTGATTTACTTTGAAGATGAGCCATTGAAAATTCTGAAGAGCCTGATTCCACTCTGCCACATCTGGGGTCGCCATGGGTTGGAATCAACATGATTGCAACTGGTCTGGTAGCACATAAAATAAAGGAAGAAATTGGGCTTTTGAGCCATTTGCCTCTAGATGAACCAACTGTTTTGTTTTCAATCCTTTGCAAAGGCTGGCTGTTTCAGTCTACCTCGAAGTGTCCTGGGAGAGAGGCCTGGCGATCTACTACTGAAGAACAAGCAACTAAAACCTCTCTGGAACACAGCTCTACTCTTTAACGCTGAGAGCTGCTGAGAGTTAGAGCTATTTGACAGCAACTAGTCTCTTATATGAACTAACTTTTCTCCTGTACCTCTAACAGGACAAGTGAAATACCAGCCTTAGAACTGGGGATATAATCAGTTACACAATTTTCTGTGTTCTGTGTCTTTCTAACAGGACAAGTGAAGTATCATCCTTAGAACTGGGAATATAATCAGTTACATCATTTTCTGTTGAGGAAGGCCAACTAAAAGCCTCTCTTTTGTTTAATTTATAAAGTTGCTGGTAGAATTCTATCACATGAGTTTGAAGTTTGTTGTTTTTAGAGTTTTAAATTAATTCAAATTTGCTATGATCTTATAAAAGAAAGCAACCTTCATATTAAAAAAGGTCTAGAGATCAGGAGAAGTATTACACTGGGAATGTCTGCATCAAAGAATGCTCCAAATTATTGGGGAGCAATGATGTGAGTTTGAGGACTAAGGGGTGCCTGACTGAAACCATGATCTTTTTTTTTTTTTTAGATTTTACAGTTTTGTTCTTAGCACACACTGCCAGTAAATTAAATTTACTTTCTCAGAAAGTGAGGCACGTAACACGTACAGGGCCACCAGAATAACTGACAGGTACTGATAGAAGTGAAGATGGCTTCATTTCCTTTGTACATAACTGGGTGATTTGTGCACTTGATCTCGGCTCTGTCCGTTGGCCTGAGAGCTGTATTGATGGTCTCTGCTTACAGCTGCTCAGCTGTTGAGCTGTTCTTGGTTTTCCTTTCAGAATCAATGGGTGCTTTAATAGAAAATCTTATTTTTAATACCTTCTCTGGTAATTCTTTCCTGGATTCTTAGTTTTGCATAATTATATCTACAATGGAACCAGTATCCTAAAGTCACCAAAATAAATCCTCCTACTCCAACATCACATGATCTTCTAATTTTGCTCGTTAATAAAAAATGTCCAAGGCCAGCCACAACAGATCCCAACGAACCACACAGTACTGAGTCACGTGCACAGGGAATGTTCTGGACGTCTAAAATACCTAGAAGCTTGAAGGACTTCCTGTTTCCGGACTCGCCGGCTTCCCACTCAGCGGCCATGGCGAGGACCACGTGGTTGCAGCCCCGAGCGGATGCTGCGGCCCCGCCTCCCCCATGATCTTTTTAATCACTTGCTAGGTGTCTGGGAGCTGGACAATGAACTAGGATGATAGAAGAAGAATTCAAGCATTTGAGCTGTGGTGTTGGAGAATACCGAATATACCATGGACTGCCATAAGAGCAAATATGTCTTGGAGACCGTGCAGCCAAAGTGCTCTTGGAGGCAAAGATGATAAAGCTCTGTTTCACATACTTTGGGCATGTTGTGAGGAGAGGCTATTCCTTGAAAAGGGATCTCATGCTTGGAAAGGCGAAGGAACTATGAAAGAGAGGAAGACCCTCAACCAGGTGGATTGACTTGGTGTCTGCTACAATGGGCTCAAGTGTGTCAGAAAGTATGAAGATCGCAAAGGAGGGGATAGGGTTTAGATCTGTTGTATATAGGGTCCCTATGGGTTGTACTCGACAGCACCTAACAACAACACAAGTGTGTCAGATATTTTATCACATTATTTAATTTGGTCATGAAATGAACAAAATTCAAAACCCAAGCCATCATTGTCAAGTCAATTCTAAGTCACAGTAACCCTGTAAGGTAGAACCTAACTGCCTTTCTTTCAGTTAACAGTGAGCACTTAGCCCTGAACCATCAGGGCTCCTTCTTAACCCACTAAAGAAGGATATGAATAAGGTTCTTGAGACAAGGGCTCCAATGTGTCCCCAGCCCCCACCCCAACCTCCTGCTTCTCTGGAGACACAATAACTCTCTAAACACTTGTGTGTGGCCAACAAAACTCAATGAAATCAAGCCACTCCTAACTCATGGTGACTCTGTCAAGACTACCAAGGCTGTAAATCTTTATGGAAAGAGACTTCCCATCTTTCTCCTGCACAGCAGCTGGTGGATTGGAACCACCAACCTTTCAACTAGCTGCACATAAGACCATGCTCCACCAGTGCTTCCTTGGTGTGTGGTTGTTGTTGTTCTTATGTGCTGCCGAGTCGCTTGTGACTCATAGCGACCCTATGTACAACAGCCCTAAACTCTGCTCTGTCCTGTGCCAATCGCACTGTCTCTGACACACCCATCCCAATTCACCAGTCACTGAATCAATCCCCCTCATAGAGGGCCTTCCCCTCCTGTGCTGTCCCTCCACCCTCCCAAGCATGATGTCCTTCTCCAAGGACCGGTCTCTCCTCACAACATGTCCAAAGTATGTTAGACGGAGCCTCAGAATCCTTGCCTCCAAGGAGCCACACGGTTTAACCCTTTCCAGGACAAATCTGTTTGTTTCCCTAGCAGTCCATGGTATTCTCAATACTCGTCTCCAGCACCACAGCTCAAAGGCATCAATTCTCCTTCTATCCTCCTTGGTCATTGTCCAACTCTCTGATGCATAACAAGTGACTGCGAAGACCATGGCAATTGAAAATCCCACTGCAATTCTTTCAGAGATGCTTGACTCATTTCTTCCTTTTGCCACGAATGGCCCTTCACCCCAGGGGACAATGATTGATGCCTAGAGAGTAAATACGGGCGGGCACTGGGTTATGAACCAGATTCGTTCCTGAGTTGGCCTTTATGTCTCGTTAGTGGCTATGGAGTTGGCACCTGGCCGCCCTGTGTGTACAAGAGAACAAAACAATGTCCAGTTGGTTGTGGATCAGTCAGTTGCAATCTGGAGGGGGTTTGTTGGCTGAATGTCAGCGGTAGATTGCCAGGCCTTTCTTCCTAGTCTCTCTCAGACTGGACGCTCTGGTAAAACCTGTTCAGAACGATGGAAGACACAACCCTACACTGAGAGACCAGCGGGTGGCAGACACTAGTGGGAAGTTTTACCTTCATGCTCCATTTCATTCTCAGAGGAGCTCTGCTGGGGCTGGAGGTGAGGAAGATTCTCTTTAATTAGAGGGAGGAGGCATCCCAGAGGCTACGTGAACATTAAGTGATGAATCCAAAACCCCATAGTCATGGGGACTCATTCCACTCTGTATCAATTCTCTTTTTCCCACCTGCCCTCACTTCCCTAGGTCTGAGGAGGCGATGACAGGCAGGAGTCAGAGCTCCTGGGGAAACCTGTGCTCCCAAGATGTTCCTCCTGCAGAAAGGCTCCATCTTCAGTTGATGGGAGAAACAGGATTGTACCATCAGAAGAAACCTTGGTGCTCAAACTGAGAAGACCTTGAGACAAGAAGTCCAGCTGGAAGGACACACAGCGGGAGGCTCTCAGACGGACCTGGGAACAGCTAAAAACAGACCTCATCTGGAAGCAGACCCTCATGAGGGACCAGGGACAGGGAGGAAAGCCGAGACAGGAAGTGGCTGGTCTGGTTGTTCTCAGGAAGTCACCAGGCTTGGGGGACTCGGCTCTGGCCTTTCTCAAAGTGTGCACCTGGGACCCCTGCATCACACTCGCCTGGCATGTTGAAAGAGGAGTTTCTGGCTCACAAACCTAATGAATCCACATTCCTGGGAATAGATGGCTACGTTTAAAACAAGCTTGAAGAGTAATTCTGAGGGTCATCAAAGTTTAAAAATTGAAAATCCCACTACAATTCTTTCAGAGATGCTTGACTCATTTCTTCCTTTTGCCATGAATGGCCCTTCACCCCAGGGGACAATGATTGATGCCTACTGAGTAAATACAGGCGGGCCCTGGGTTATGAACCAGATCCGTTCCTGAGTTGGACTTTATGTCGATTTTTATATAAGTCAGAATAGATACACACGTTCTTAGTGAGTACTTATTTTAGTACAAGAAAGAGCTCAAAACCTTTACAGTGATTTAAAAGCTTGAAAGTATCACAAGTAAAGGCAATTTGGTGAAAAAAAATTTTTTGAGCAAAAGTTGGTGTAAAAAAAGTAGTTTTTACTACACTGACATCAAGTTGAATCCAAATTCATGGCATCAGCCAACTGGTTTCCAAGGCTACTAACCTTCACAGGAAAAGGCTACCTGTCTTTCTTCCAGGGAGAAGAGTGGCTGGTGGGTTTGAACCACCAACTTTTCTGTTAGCAGCTCAATATGTTATTGAAAATGCCATCACAGTTCATTTCAAAGTGAGGGCTAATTTACATAACATTAAAAAGCAAGTATGGGTGGTAAGAGGGATGTTTATATGTAACCTGGAGATGGCCTGGAGGGTTTTATGCAAACCCAGTTATATTTATTAATTTACATATTGTGCAACATTCATGCTTCAACAGCAGGGCTGAGTAGTGGAGACAGATGCTATGTGACCTGCAAAATTGAAAATACTTGCTGGTTGGCCTTTTCCAGACAACATGTGCTCGCCCTGGTCACTAAGTACTATGGAATATACCCTGTTCAGCACTGAAGCTCACAGTGCAGAGCTATGCCCACAGTTAGAAGGCAGTAGAAATTAGAAATGATCCCAGAGATCTTTAAAAATTGTGACCTATTTGCCTGCTACAACATACTCTGGGCATGTCATCTGAAGAGGTCAGTCCTTGGAAAAGAACCCAACACTTGGAAAAGTGGAAGGTCAGAGGAAGAGAGGAAAACACCAAGCAAGGTGGGCTGACACAGACTGCTGAGGGGCTGGAGCAGGGTGAAGATTGTGAAGACGCTGTAGGATCAGGCAAGGTTAAATCTGCTGTACGTGGGACTGTTATGAGTCAGTCATAGGTGAGTTGGGGACCTTACAACAACAAGAGAGATGTCCTGAGGGCCTGCCATTCTGCTTCATAGATGTCACCTGTATGAACGATGAACACAGTGTAGTGTAGTGAGCAGATTTTCAAGAGCCTAGAAAGGCAAGTACTTGGGTCCCATCGAGATGCCCACCCTTTTTGCTGTAACTTATACGTCAAAACTCTTGGAGTTTCCCTGCTATAGTCATTCTCTCACTCACTCATTCACCTCACTGCTGTGCGCTCAGATTCACAGCAGACCCTCCAGCAGATTTTCAGAGGCTAGAAAGTGAGTGGGAGGGGGTGGCCAGTCTTTCTCCCAAGGACCCGTTGGTGAACTCGAGCCCCCTGCCTGTGACTTGTCAGTGTGACCCCTTCTCCACCTGACTAGTTTATATCATCTGGAAGCTTAGCAATTGTTGAGATTATCAGTTATTTTGATGCCTAATATTATGCCCATCTCAAGAGTATATCAGTGTTGTTACTGTTATGTGCCATTGAGAAACAGATCTGGACCCTGTCCCCTCCTGTGCCATCCTCATCGTCTCTGACACACTGGAGCCCATTGTTCCAGGCACTGTATCAACTCATTGGTGAGGGTCTTCATGGCCTCCACCTTTCCAAGCATGATGTCATTTTCCAAGGACTGGCCTCTCCTAACACTATATCCAATGATGGGAGATGGAATTGTACCATCCTTGCCATCAAGGAGAACCGTGGCTTCACTCTGTCCAGGATGGACTCATTTGTTCTCTTGGTAGTCCGTGGAGAGCGCTGGTGGCCTAGTGCTAAGAAGCTGTGCTGCAAACCCAGAGGCATGCAGTGTGAACCCACCAGATGCTCCGAGGGAGAAGTGCTACGGGCAATCTCCTCCCATGGGAGTGACCACCTCTGAACACTCGCTGGAGGGTCAGCTACAGTTCGATTTCAACTCAGCGGCACCTAACAACAATAGCACTCCACGGATGCTCAGTTTCCTCCAACACCACAACTCAAAGGCCTGACTGTTCTGTCATCCTTCGTCATTGTCTCTCAGTCCTGCCAACTCCACAGCCTCAAACCCTGAAGCCCAGAGGCCCCCTCTGAATTGGTAATGATTTTGCTCAAAAAGTTGTGTCATCTAAGCACATCCTTTTTCTCCTTGAAAACTAATGACTTGTATAAGAGTAAATAGAAAATAGCTATGTTAAAATGCATGTGATGGTTGGGGAACTGGAAGTTGAAGTTAATGGGAGTGAAACAGCTAACACAGAAATAACTAGTGTGTTGACACAAAATAAAGAATAGAGCCACTGCTGTCATTAGGTCTAGAAATGGTTGAACAGGAGCGAGTTTTGCTGTGTGTATATATTTTTTTACCCAAAACCAAATAGCATATTAATCTTGAAATACACAAAATAAATCCAAGGCCACACCTTGCAAGCTCATTACCTGCCAGTCAATTCCCGCCATGGCGACCCCATGTGTTAAAAGGAGAGCTACTGGGGTTTTCCAAGCTGAAACCTTGCTGCAGAACGGGTTCAAATGGCCAGCCTTGCAGTTAACGTGTAAGTGCAATTCCAATTGATAGTGACCTCTCACTGGGCTTTCAAGACTGTAAATCTTTCCTAGAAGAGATTGTCCATTATATTCATCAATCCCACAGCAGCCAGCCTTAATGGAAAGAGGTAAATAGTGTGAACTCAGGAATCAGAAAGGAGTTCGGGTGGCTTAGTACAATATGTGTTCCATGACTAAGCCAAAAGTCAGCAGTTCGAATCCAGCAGCAGCACTGTGAGTGAAAGATGGGCAGTTTCCTTCTAGAAATATCTTTGGCCTCAGAGCACCCAGTGGAGGGGACTATGAGTCAGAATCTCCTCACCAGCCATGGGCTTAGTGGTCAGGTGTCAGAGAACCAGATTAAAAGCCACCTCCTCCTCCTTCTGTGTCCTCTGTGAGACCTTCAGCATGAGTGGCCACCTCTTCTGAAACGTGTAGTCGTCTCTCTGAAGCTGGTGGTCACTTCTCTGAAGCTCACCTTCCCATACACTGCAACACATTTACCTCACTCTGGTCTAAGTGCAGAGGACATGATCTCTGCAAAGCTCTAAGCACACAGTAGGCCTCATGGATACAAGGAAGTCTTTATTGCAATAATGGAGACTCCTCAGGAGAGCTGTCAGCTCAGTGACCTCAAATCCATTATGCATGTTTTATCTTCGCACTCCCAGGGTCTTGAATAAACAATGTCTTCATCCGCTTTTTAAAAAGAACTCTAATTCTGCCTCAGAATACCACTCCCTGCCTGCCTCCCCACCCTAAGCTGAAATCTGGCCAACTCCTCCACTGGCCGCTGGCCTGGATTTCCAAACACTGTTGGTTTAGCATTTCTCAAATGCATCCCATTAACATGATGAACCTGTCAGCCCTCGCCTCCTCTCTGAGCTCAGGTCTGACAGTCCCAGGGAGAGCCAGAGCCAGCAATGTGGGGCCAGCCTCCAGGATGGGTCTTTGTGAGGCAGGGTGGTACTGGGCTTGACTGCGGGATTGGGGGCTCTGTCAGCATTTGCATTGACGGGGTGCCCCCAGGTCAGATGCAGACACAGGCCGTGTGCTCGGAGACTGTGAAGAAGTGCGTTGGAATGAGGGGATCTGGGAAGTGTGAGAAAAATACATTCTCCAAGTCGCCACTTGAGGGGAAAAAACAAGACCTTGGATGAGGCAAAAGGCGCTGGTCTGGGAATCAGGAAATTGCCGTGCCCTGGCGCTGGCTCTCGCTGACCTGCTGTGTGTCTGTGGACACCGGCCTTGCCCTCTCTGTGGTGCATATGAATGGGTCTGGCTCGCCACAGGTTTTTACTTGCTTGGCAGCTGAAGCCTTTTTCGAACATAGTTTTACTTGGGGCATTTTAATATATGGACAGATGAAAGTTGGACTGGTTTTCTAGGAAAAGGAGATCTTTTTGCTGCTGTTACTGTTAGGTGCTATGATTTGTAGTGACTCCATGAACAACAGATCTGACTGGTGTCCTATTCTACACTGTCCTCACTATGTCTGTCATACTTGAGCCCACTGTGGAGATGGGGGAGGTGGAATCCTGTCCAATCAGGCTTCTCCAAGAACGGGAATGAGACCAGGATCTAAAAGGTTTGAAAACAATACGACCCGGCCGAGTGTCTGTAAGATCCCGCTCGTCCCGGCAACTGTTAGTCTGTTTCTCTGAGGCAGCGGCAGTGGCAGTCCTGAAACATGAATGACTTTCTTTATTGTCCATGTTCTTTGGACCAGGGGTCAGACCTGATGCCTATGTACTTTTATCCTAGAGTTAGAGAAGAGTCTCATTTCGTGTGAACTAACTCCTTGCTGATCCTCCGGCGGGTTTTCAGAGGCAGTTACTCGCATGGGAGGAGACTGCCCATCATTCTCCCGCGGAGCAGCTGGTGGATTCAAACCACAGGTCTTTGGGACTGCAGCGCAGTTTCTTACCACTAGGCCACCAGAGCTCCCTCAGAGTTAGCGGAGAACTCTAGTTCAAATCCTGACCCCACCATTCAGCAGCTGTGTGACGTTGAGCAAGTCACTCAATTCTGTGTGCTTTTACTTCTTCATCCAGACAACAGGCGGCTCTGAGGATGAAGGGAGTGTATGTGAAAGGGTTTGGTGGCACAAGAGTGGCACTGCCAACCCAAAGGCCAGGCTTCTCTGGCAATTAGCGCCCACCAGCCTAACCAGAGGAGAAGCAGAAGCAGTCTCCTTTCATGGGATTTGGGGTCTTGGAATCTACTGGAGGGGCAGCTGGACCCCGCTTGACGATGGACGTTGAATTTTGGTGCAGACTTCCAAAAAAACCAAACCAGTCTGTCCTGAAGGCAGTGTAACCAGTGTGTTTCGTAGAGGCAAGGACGGTGAAGCTTTGTCTCACACACACAGGGAAGGTTGTCAGGAGAGGCTAGTTTGGGAAAAAGACGTCATGATTGAAAATTAAGAGGGTCAGTGAAAGAAGACACCTCCCCCCACAACAAGATGAACTGATCTATAACTGAGATAATGGGCTCTGGTGTGACAGAGATCAAGAGGCCAGAACAGAGCAGGCGAAGGGTAAGCCTGCTATTCCTTGGGTCGCTAGGAAGCGGTCAATTCGACTGCACCTGATAACAAACATCAGTTACTGTCTGGAATCTTATTCCTGTCCCTTTTCTTGGGTTCAGGGGAGTGAAACTCAGAAGTGCAGCACATGCTCCTAGGTCACACAGCAATGGGAGTGGACTTGAATCTTCATGGTTCAGCTGTAAAGTTCACAAACTTAACATTCAGCCTCAATTGTGTTGCCCTTAGGTCAGCCTCAATTGTGTTGCCCTTGACCTTAGAGGTCAGGGTTCTATTTCTAGAAACATCTGTGAGGAGCCCCAAGCCAGAATGGAAGCTGGTTATTAACAGCTATCGTGGTTTAAGGAAGCCCTGGCAGCAGAGTGGGAGGGAGTCACACGGCCCACACAAAGGCACATGGTTCGAATCTGACAGCTGATCCAAAGGAGAAAGATGGGCAGCCTCCATCCATGTGATTTACAGCCTCTGAAAACCCACTGCAGGGTGAGCTACGAGTCAGCTCCAACTTGATGGCACACAACAATGGTGGCCTAGTGCATAATGGGCAGCTCTAGAATTGAGTCACTGATTCCACTCCTCCAGCCACCCGGTGGGAGAAAGCTGTGCTGTCTCACTCTCCTCCCAAAAGATTTACAGACTCAGAAACCCGGCAGAAGGGAGCTATGAGTCAGAAAGGGCTCAACAGCCGTGCGTTTGAATCTGATTGTAATGATTTAGGAGAGTTTGGGAGTCAGTGGCTGCAGCAATGGGCTGGGTACAGCCAAGATCCTGAGGCTGGCACGGCACTGGGCAGGGTTTCGCTGTTGCCCGTGGGAACGCTGTGAATTGGAGTGGATTTGACAGCACCTGATAACCACAGGTGTCAGCATGGAGGGAATCTGAGCATGGAGGGAATTCTGGTAAGTGTGGATCCAGGTAGGTAGACGGCAGGCCTTTGATCATCAGCGCCCTGGAGTGGCTGAGACTCTGCTCTCAGTCGCCACGTGTTCCAGTCTTTTCTGTGACAATTCTGCACGCATAAGGAGGGCAAAGCAACCCTTAGCTAGGGCGCGGGTGAGCAGGAAGCAAATTGACTTTCAATCCCTATTGAGAGCCCTTGCGTCTTTGAGCAGTGCATGAACTACTATGCCACCTCACGCACCACCCTCGACACTTCTCTGGCCTCCACGTTTGGCGGGGAGAAGGGCAGGGAGGGAACAGATTTGGCCAAAGTGAGACAAAGAATAGTCTCAGCTGAGCCTTGCTGTTTGTGCCCCCACCCCCAAGAGGGGAGGCGTGTGTGGGGAGGCTGTGCAGGCAGGAAGCGTGGTGTGATCGCCCCGAGTCACACAGTCACAGGGCCCCTCTATGTTGCTTTCTCTCCCCACCGAGGGTGGTAATAAAAGATGGCTGTGCGGCCCTCTCTGGGGAGCTGAACGCGAGCCAAACCATCATGTGGGGAACAAATGCTGCCATCGGCCGACTGCAGAGCCGCTGCCCTACGGTATTAAAACACAGACAACCTTGCCTCTGACCCCTGACCCAGGGAAATGGGCAGCGCGGGCCCACCCACCCAGACAGCCTCAATGCCTGGCCACAAACACCAGCATCAGAAAAAGAGCAGGCAGCGTAGTGTAGCTTTTAAACTCGGGCAGAGCTGGATTCAAATGCCAACTCCACTCGGCATGAGCTGCAGGACTTCGAGCAAGATACTGAGCCTCTCCATTCTTGGTTTTACGTTTAGGCTATTTGCATTTAGATGCCATCAAGCTGGCCTCTGGTTCACGAGGACACCATGCACAATAGGAGGAAACACTGCGCAGTCCTGTGCCTTTCTGATCTGCAGGGTTTTGACTGATAGATCTTTGAGAGTAGAGTGCCACGTCTTTCTTCCTAGTCTTTCCTAGTCTGGAAACTCTGCTGAAACCTGTCCAGCACACTAGATATTAACATTCAAGCTTCCACTGACACAAAGCCGGGTAGCTGGGCATGATGTGGGCTTTGGCCAATAACCAAACCCAGATCCCCTGCATGGCAAATGAGAATTTTATCACTGAGTCATCACCATCTGTCACTCCCATCTATACACTAGGACTTCTAAACCCACGATGCAGGGAAGATACTCTGATGTCATTCTTGTTAGATGCCTTTGTGTTGACTGCAATGCATAGTGACCCTCTGAACAACAGATCAAAACCTTGCCCTATCTTACACCTTCCTCACAATCTCTGCCAGGCCCAAGCCCATTGTTGCAATCATTGTGGCAACCCAGCTCATTGAGGGTCTTCCTATTCTTTGCTGACTTTCTTCTCCCGCACCTCTAGCGTGGTATCTTTTTTTTAAGGACTGGTGACTCCCAACAACATGCCCAAAGCATTTTGAGAAGAAGTGTCACTCTCAGAAGCATCTGGTCACCTTTTTTTAAAGACAGATTCTTTTGTTCTTGTGGCAGGCCACAGTATTCAATACCTTTGTCTCCTCTTTGTAAACACCACAATGCAAAGGCTTTGGTCTTTTTTATTTTTTTTTTAAATTCTTTGCCCACCTTGCACATATATATGAAGCAACTGGAAATACCACAGGTTGAGTCAGGAGCACTTTACTCTTTACGCTGACATCCTTGCTCTTCAGTACTTTAAAGAAGTCCTTGACAGCAGATTTGTCTAATACAACACATTTATGGATTTCCTGACTGTTGTTTCCATGGATGCTGATTACGGATCCAAGTTAAAAAAAATCCTTAATAACTTTAATCTCTTCTCCATTTATCACGATGCTGCCTGGTGGTCCAGTTGTGAGGAATTACGTTTCATGAAGTTGTGCGGAAAGCACCATAATAGATGTGCTTTAAATATCCATTCCACTCTAGCTCCTCTGTGACTTCAGGCAGGACACGATCCCTCTGAGAGAGGGTCTCTTCATTTCTTTCTAAAGCAGATGAAAGCACCTGCTAATGAGAAGCACTGGCCACTGAGTAGCCTTTTGTACAAAGTGATGCCTTCTGAACTAGAAAAGACTAGAATGTAAACATCAAAAGAGAGAGGTGCATTGACTTTGGGGCTGGAGGGAGATTGAGAAGGATGGGATGAATACTGTATACTGCATTGAAACAGACGAGGGAGAGAACTGTTTAAAAGGGATATATGATTGGGTATTATTGTCATGACAGGAGTCCAGAATGAAGGCTGCGTAGTAGAGTGGACTTGGGGGGAGGGACTGTATAGCAATAAAATAATTCTTCTTTTACTTTTCAAAGAGAAGAGCGAACTGGGGGCGCGGCAAGTTTGGGCAGGGGTAAAAGTGCAACAATGAATGAATGGAAGTCTAAAATCTCTGTAAATGTTCATTAACATTAATAATCATAAAAAATGTCAAGGGGAAAAAAGAGAGAGAGGTAGTCCTCAAGGTAATATCTTCTACAGTCTGGGGAGCAAGTCACAAGGTAGAGGCAGGTAAAGGGCACCCCAAATGTCCTTATGGGTCTGAGCGATCCCCAGAATCAGGAGTCATACTGTTTGTCTACTTCAGACAGTGTTGCTCCTTCGCCTGGGGGAGCTGACTGCTGGCTGCAGATGCATGGACAGCCGAATCTGGCATAGCTTTTAGTGCCCACCTTCTCTTTCTCTCTGCTACTGCCAACCCATTCCCACAGCCCACCTCTGCAGCTTCCCAGGGACTCTGCATCCTGCAGTGTGAGGGTGAAAGTCCTGAGGGAGAGACTGGATTGGGCTTTCTCCCTCCCTGGCTGCTCCATGGGGGCCCTTGACAATTCCAGGTGTCTAGCCTTGAGGCCTCTTGTCCTGGGGTGTGGTGTTCTGGTCAACAAGTCCATGCCTGGTTTCTCCCAGTGGAGAGCTTTCAGGTTCGCAGCGCTATGGGATTCTTGCTCATTCTAACAGGCGGCCAGGCGTGAACGCCCTGTGTGGAGATTTAATGAGGGTGTACCACGTTCCAGGCGCTATGCCAGGCCCAGGAGAACAATGGACAAAGAAGTCCTTAACTTGATCTTCAGGGAAAAGTATAGTGATGGGAAACCTGGGAGAGTAAGTAAAAATGCCTATCCCAGATCACTTCTAATCGAGGATGAGTGATAAGAATAAGAATCACAGCTCATGGTTCAGGACTGGTTCCTCCTTTCACTCATTAAAAGATTATTCACTGAGAAGCTGATCAATGCCGCAGAGATTGGTTCAGAACAGCACAGACTGTTAAAAGTCCCAGTGCACATAGATCCTACATTCTAAAAAAGAAAATGAGTTGCTCCAAAACTTTCAAAGAACCAAGCAAACCAGTCGACCAGCCACTGTCACATTGGTTTTTAACTCATAGAGACCCCAGGTTTGCAGACTGAAACGGCTCCATAGGGTTATCAAGGCAGTGATTTTTTTTTTAAGAAGCAAATTGCCAGACCTTCCTTCTGAAGTACCTCTGGGTGGATTTGAACTGTCAAAAGCTTGTCTGGTAGTTGAATGCTTAACCATTTGCACCACGTAGGGATTCACGCACATCACAGCCAGCCACTCTGTGGGAGAAAGCTGTGACAATCTGTTTCCATAAAGATTGTTGTTGTTATGTGCTGTCGAGTCAATGATGACTCATAATGACCCTACAAACAATGGCTCTGAACCCTGCCCTGTCCTGAGCCAACCTCACCATCTCTGACATACCTGCCTCCATTGCCACAGTCACTGTGTTAATCCATCTTCCTCTTCTGTGCTCTTTACCTTTCCAAACATGATGTCCTTCTCTAGGGACTGGGCCCTCCTGGCAACAAGCCCAAAGTATATAAGACGGAGCTTCACAGTACTTGTCTCCAAGGAGCAACTTCATTTCACCTTCTCCAGGACAGGGCTATCTGTTCTCTTGGCAGTCCATGATATGTTCAATACTCTTCTCCAGCACCACAGCTCAAAGGCATTGATTCTTCTTCTGTCCTCCTTATTCACTGTCCATCTCTCAGCGACAAACAATGGGGAAGACCATGGCCTTGATCAGGTGCACCTTAGTCTCTAGACTGACTTCATTGCTTGTTAGGACTCTGGAGAGGTCCCTGACAGCAGACTTTCCTAAAGCAACTCATCTTTTGACCTCCTGATTGCTAGTGCCATGAGTGTTGATTGTGGATCCGAGCAAGATGAAATTGTTGACAACCTCTATCTCTTCTCCATCTGTTATGATGACTCAAAAGATTAGAATCATAAAGATTACATTCATGGAAACTCTATGGAGCCAATTCTACTCCTACAGGTTCATTAGAGTTGAAACACACTCGATGATAGTGAGTTTGTTGGTGGGTTTTGTTTACTGTTTGGGGGGCAGGTTTGGAGTTTATCTACTATGAATGTATACACGTGCATATGTTTATGTTGTTGAGGTTAGGTGCTGTCGAGGCGAGTACAACCCACAGTGACCCCTATTAACAACAGATCTGAACCTTGTTCTATCCTGTGCCATCCTCACACTTCCTGACACCACGGCAACTGATCTAGGGTCCTCACCTCCTTTGCCGACCCTTCACCTTTCTGAGCATCATGTCCCTCTCCAAGGAATAGCTCCTCATAGCAATATGTGCAAACTATGTGAGGCAAAGCCTCATCATTTTCTCTTACAACGCACACTCTGGTTGCACCCTCTCCAAAACATACTTGTTTGTTCATTTGGCCACCCATGGGATGCTCAGCACTCTTCTCCAACACAATAGCTCAAAGGCATTGATTCTTCTGTCACCCTTATTCCCTGTCCAGCTCTCAGATGCATAGCAAATGATCAGAAAGACAATGGCTTGAATCAAATGTATGTTAGTCCTCAAATGGACATTATTGCCCCTCAATAATTTGCAAATGACCCTAACTGCAGATTTTCCCAGTGCCATGTGTCTCCTGCTTTCCTGATAGGTAGGACCAAGGGTGTTAACTGAAAGCTATGTCATTCAGGTGTACATAGGTGTATCTACCTACCACCCATCTTCCTACCTATTTTCTGTCTGCAGAATTTCACGTAATGACAAATGCTTGAAGAGAAACAATGTATGGCTGGGCATAAACGGTGGGGATAAGATGATCTTGGAGAGTCTCCCTGAAAAGGTGACATCTGAGCAAAAAGTGAACAGGAAGTGACAGAGTGGGGCATGGTGCTGTTAGCAGGAAGCAGGGACAGCAAGTGCAAAGACTGTGTGCCAAACACTGCTCTCAGCACTTCACACTCTACATCCTGGAACTAGGGTCTACTGGTCCCCATTTTACAAATGGAATAACAAAGATCAAGAAAGGTGAAGGGACTTATCCAAGGCCCTGAAGCCTGTGAAAGGCCATGCTGGGAACCTGCTCCAGGCGGTCCACTCCGGCTCTATAGAGTGGACCACACCACCTCCGGGCAAGTCCTACTTGCTTTATGAGCAGAGAGCAGTGAAATGTGACTCCGAGGAAGAAGCAGAGAAGGGGACACAGTACTGTTGTGCTGGTGGACGTGAAAGAGTGACTCATGTCAAGGACACTCTCGGCCTTTTCTTTTACACTGTTTGAGTCCAAATATGACACTTTCCCTGGGACAGAGAAGACAACTCCTCCGCCAGGTCCACAGGCCACTTTATTAAATCTCCTTTGGAATGACTGTCTCAGAGAAGCTTTCCCTGTCCACTTTATTGCGAGTGCTCACAAGTGCTCTTCTCTCTCTCTCTCTCTCTCATCTTTTATATTAGCCAACTATGATTATAGCACAGCCATTTATTCACTTATTGCTTATTATCTGTGTTCTGCAACTTGAATATCAGTCCCATGGGGACTATTGTGCATCCTGTTGGCTGAAGCAATCTCAACACCTCGCACATAGTTATTAAATGAAACAAAGGAATGTAGGGAGCAGTTTAGGAGGGCTGACCTGTGTTGTTGGGTGCCATCGAGTTGGTTAAAACCCACAGCAATCCTACCAATAAGAAATCTGAACCGGGCCCATCCTGCACCGTCCTCACAATCTCAAACATGCCCAATCCCACTGCTGTAGTCCCTGTGTCAATCCATCTCATCCAGAGTCTTCCTCTCTTTCCATGACTCTCTGACCTTCCCAGCATGATGTCTGTTTCTAAGGACTGGGCTCTCCTGACAACATGCCCAGAGTACGTGAGACAAAGGTTCACCTTCCTCGCCTCAAAGAAATGCCCTGGCTGATCTTCCTGTAGACAGATCTGATGGCTGTTGTCATTCTCTCGGCAGTCCATGGGATATTCAGTGCTCCAAGACATAAATAAAAGGAATCTTTCTCCAAAGAGGCACACACACCTAGCTATGCGAGCAGCCCATGTCTTTGGTGAGGTCTGCTGGGTATGCCTGGCGCCCTGAATTTGCTCATTAAGTATTTGTTGAATGAGTGGATATCTGGAATTTGAAATTCAAAGTTCAGAAAGCTCAGAGGAGTCTGGGCAGTTATGTGTGAAATAAAGTTTAAAGGATTAATGTTCTTTGGTGGAATGTTTGAGAGTTTCTGGGACAAATACTCAGGAAGGCTGAGGGCTGATCTTGGCTCAAAGCTGATGTCCTGGGAGGACTTGGACAAGCCACCGCCCTCTCTGGTCACAATTTACCCTCTGCAAAATGGGAACACACAGAAAACTCCCAGAGATCCTCAAAATTACGGAAGTATAAGTTTTCCTAAACTATCCAGGTTGGAAGTTGTCTGAAGCAGCTGGATTCTACAGAGGTTTGTTTGCTGGTTCTGGTGAGGATTAGGGTGGGAGGTTACTTGCCAATGGGTGTGAGTTGATTTGATTTGGTCTCCCATTTAAAAAGGTATTTGTCAGTAGTACAGGGCTGGAATCCAGGTAGGAAGTTGTCTGTAGCAGCTGGATTCTACAGTGGATAGAGAGCTATGCTACCTAGCCAAAGGTGGGTGATTTTAATCTGTGGCCCTCAGGCCTGGTTTTAATTGTTTCTGGTCATTCTTCTAAGTAGTATAGCACTGGTCTGTCCATTTGCTGTACAGAGGTAACTCATATTTGCTGTGATGCTGAACACTGTGATACTAGGGTGTCAAATGCGATAATGGTTACCCCTGGTGAAAAATGTTTGGTAGGGCTTCCTGATTAAAACAAGCTTGGAAGCAGGAGTGGCACCCACTTCCCAAATGGCTTGCCTCTGTAAACTCTATGAATGTGGAGAAACAATGAAAGTTATACAGGTGTTCAGGTCTTTCGTTTATAGGGTGACTTTGAGTCATCTATGACTCAACAGCACTTAACAACAACAACATCCTCTGGTACAAAAGTCCCATGCAACTTCTTCTCCAAGCAGTAACCCTGGATGGGTGGTGGTTAGTTGCCAGCAAGTCAATTCCAACTCACAATGACTTAATTTATAGCAGAATGAGATGATCCCCACTGTCATCTTCATGGTCATTGGTAAGCTGTGGTCCACTGTAAGGGGACTTCAATGCCATATCCAGTCTAGGGGGTTCATCTTCCAGCTCTATGTTGGACAGCGGTGTTGTGCTACATAGGTTTTTATCTACTGGTTTTTGTAAATGGATCACCAGGCCTTTCTTCCTTGTTTGACTGAGTGTGGAAGCTGCCCTGAATCCTGTCCACCAGGAAGACCCTGCAGGTATTTGAAATGCCACCAGTATAGCTTCCAGACCACCGTTAACATGCCAGCATCATAATACTTCAAACTATCAGACAGATGGTGGTGACATGAGGGAGATTTTGCTTCTCCGACACCTTGAGTTAAGATCTCACGTTGCTTCTGTGCCCTAGCTTGCTTTCCTTCCGCCCCTCTGGGGTCTGACCCCGTAATGAGCGGGTGCATGCTATCAGCCACCCTGGTTTGAACGGGTGCCTATAAAGTTACCACATTATCCTTGCCTAATGCTGGGAACTGAGAGCTCTGCTTGCATAATTAGGTTGGGGCTCATTAGCGCCGTCTGCCTTCTTGGGTGTTTTTCACTCTGGGTTTCTACTGCCTGTCCTTCGAATCCCATCCATCTGTGTGGACACGGCTGCCCTTTTTATTGCTCTGTTGTGGAGCCAGAGTTGAACTGGGGCCCAAAATGGCAGCGGTCATTCACAAAGCATGAAATTGACCATGTCCTGGGATGGCCCCTTTCTGCTTTCTAAACAAAATCTGGGACTCTATGGAGAACGAGGAAGGCATGGGCATTCTCAGACACCTCAAGCTAGCCAGCCTTTCACCTTGGATTTGAAGGACTGATAGCAAAGCAGAGGCATAATGGATTAATTGACACAGTTACTTACAATTTAACCAACTTGCATGCATGCTTCTGCCACTTCAAATTACGGCTAGAATCTGCCAGTTTGTCACACTAGGGTAGCTTTGAATGATAGCTTGCATGTTGTTTCTTTTATTTTTTATTTTTATTGTATCATTTTTATGTGTACCGTCAAATCAGATCTGACTGGTAGAGGAGGAGATTGCCCCCTCCTTCTCCAGCAGAGCATCTCGTGGATTTGAACCGTGTACCTCTGGGATTGCAGTGCAGCGTCTTGCCACTAGGCCACCAGAGCTCCCTTAGCTTGCATGTTGTTATGATGCTAGAAGGGATACTACCTGCATTTACAGTCCCAGCAGGGTCACGCATCGTGGACAGGCTTCACAGGAGGTTGCAGACTGACTAGGATGCGGGGCCTGATGATCTTCCAAAATGCAGCCAGTGAAGATGCCACAGGGCAAATACTATCTGATATAATATAATGCTGGAAATGAGACCTTCTGGATTGAAAGACATGCAAACTGCAGTGGCTGCAACAATGAACTCCAGCGCCAACAATTTGAAGATGGTGTGGACAGGCTCTGTTGTTTGGTTATCAATGAACTCACCATGAATTGGAGCCAACAGAAGGGCAATTAACAGCATCAATTAGAACAAGTGGGAGCAGGGACTTGATCTGTTTTGTCAACTGCTGATTACCTAGGAGGATTATTCATCATTTGCACCCTCTTGCCTCCACCCTATTCTTTCTCTACTTTCCTCTGCCAGCTCTGAGCCCCAGGAAGCTGACCAGTCGACTGTATCTACCTTGTTGCCTTGTTGCCTGGTCTCGTCACTGAGTTAGCCAGAGTAAGTCCCCAGTAGATGTCTGGATGACACATTTGCCTAAGCACTCCATTGCTAACCAAAGGAGTTCCTGGGTCATACAAATGGTTAAGCAAAAGATTGGCAGTTCAGACCTGCCCAGAGGCACTTCAGAAGTAAGACCTGGCAATTTGCTTCTGCAGAGTCACAGCAGTTCTTTTCTATAACACATGGGGTTAGAATCAGAACTGACTCAACAGCAACCAGCAAGAATTCTGGTCCACCCAGCTGCTGTCTTGTCATACCGTGGTGGCTTGCTTGCATGTTATTATGATGATGATGGAAGTGATGACACCATAGTTTACATACTGGCAGTGTCATCCATCATGAATAGGTTTCAGGGGAACTCCAGGTTCATATAGACTAGGAAGAAAGGCCAGACAGGATTTCTGAAAATGAATCAAGAATAGTAATATGAATGACAATATAATTTGAAAAGTTGAGAATGATCAAAACCAAGAGAACTCCTTTTCATGGCCCAACTGTCAATCAAATGACAGGCAAGCCTAGAAGATGAACTAGGGAAATACAAAAGCCTTAGAACACTCAACTTTATGAGACTAGATAGCATGTGCTCGGAAAAAAAACTAAGGGGGCAGGAAGTAATAAAAAAGAAAAATGACTGGATCCAGTAGATGCTGAGAGGAAGTGGAAAGAGTTGTCACCTTGTGGAGATTGCAGTCAATGTCACAAAGCAAAACGTGCACCATGAACTGAATGGAGAACTCATGTGCTCGGTAAACTTTCACCCAAAACACAAGACCAAATTGAAAACAATGCACTGGGGAAGCAGTCCATTACATGCACTGACACAATAGTCATCTGATGGACTCAATATCCCGACTCTCAGGAAGATGATGCAGGACCAGACCGAGTCATTCTGTAATACACCAAGTCACCATCTATTTGCGTCAAGTCAATGGTCACTAGCAAACAGCTTCCTTTGACCTCCCCACCTAAACATCCAATATGTGGAGACACTCAGTCATTTTCACCAAACGAAGGCCTGTCTGATCATCCTCTTGCATCCCACCCACGATGAAGAATTTGTTACCTGTCTGAGCAGCTCTGCTGGGGAACCATTCTCCCTCACGTTAAAGGGGCAGTGCGGTACAATGGTGACATGCTTGGGCTCCCGAGCCCGACTGACTGGCCTTGGCTTCCATCTTTGCCACTCACTAGCTAGAGAGCCTGGTTCTATATCACTCAGCCCTTTTGCTGCTTTGGGCTCCTTAAATGTCGAGTAGGGGTTAGGATAATGCATCGTGGAAAGAATAAAATGAGCTAAGACAGTTAATACATGTTAAGAACTTGGAGCAGTGCCTAGCACGTAGGAAATGTTATAAAGGGTTTGCTAAATAAATAAAAACTCATGAATTTTGCATGTGCAATTCCAGCTGGCTTAAACAAAAAGGGAATTTTCTGGCTCGAGTTTGGAGATGAATCCGTTTCCAAGACTTTGAGTCGCATCAGCGGGTCATTGTCTCTCTCAGCTGAGCTCTCCTTTGCCTTGGCCTCATTCTCAGCAGCCCTTCCCTCCAAAGAGACCCAGTGGCACTGGGGGAAACGTGCCTCTCCCCCAAGAATCCCAGCAAATCTCACCGTGGATTCTTCTCAGCCTGACTTGGGTCTCGAGGTGACCTTCTGATTGGCCAGGGCTAAGAGCAATGGTGTCTCTCTGGAGACTAAGGTGCGTTTGATACAGGCCATGGTCTTCACAATCACTTGTTATGCATCAGAGAGTTGGACAGTGACCAAAGAGGATAGAAGGAGAATTGATGCCTTTGAGCTGTGGTGCTGGAGAGGAGTATTGAGAATACCATGGACGGCTAGGAAAACAAACAGATTCGTCCTGGAAAGGGTTAAACCGGGTGGCTCCTTGGAGGCAAGGGTTCTGAGGCTCCGTCTAACATACTTTGGACATGTTGTGAGGAGAGACCGGTCCTTGGAGAAGGACATCATGCTTGGGAGGGTGGAGGGACGGTGCAGGAGGGGAAGGCCTTCTATGAGGTGGATTGATTCAGTGACTGGGATAATCAGGATGGGAGTGTTGGAGACAGTGCGATTGGCACAGGACAGAGCAGAGGTTAGGGCTGTTGTACATAGGGTCGCTATGAGTCGCAAGCAACTCGATGGCACATAACAACAACAAGAGTCACGTGCTTCAGCTCCACATAGCAGGTCATTCCAGTGGAGTATCTGCGTGCTCTTCCCGAAACTCAAAACTCACATACTTGGGGCGTGTTGCTGGGAGGTGCCAGTCCTTGGAAAAGGACGTTATGCTTTGAAAAGCAGAAGAAGAGCGCTTTCAATGAAATGGATTAACACAGTGACTGGAACAGTGGGCTTGCACATGGCAGAGGTTGTGAGGGTAAGGCAGGATTCTGATCTGTGGTTCACAAGCTTGTTGGGAGTCAGAGTCCACGCCACAGCACCTAAGAACAATTTCCCCAAAGCAGAAGATGTGGATGCCAGCGGAACCCAGCGCTGCTCCTCCAACTCACCTGCCCTATAAGCAATCTGTAGAAGCAAGGCTCTGCTCAGAGTGGACACTTAGACTCTCAACAGCACGACTGACACAGTAACAATGACCTCGAGTCTAGCCATGCTTGTGAGGATGGTGCAGGATAGGGCATGGTTCAGACCTGTTGTTTCCAGGACCGCTGTGGCTCACAGTCAACTCAATGGCACCTAACAACCCTCCAAGTAATCCATCGATGCAAGACTCTTTGCTCCAAGTGGCCATATGGGAGAGTTCAGGGCATTTCCGGTGAAACACCTACAGCTCTTGCAAGAATACAGTACACGTCAAGAACAAGACTGAACATTCCTCCTCTGGAGGCCACAGCCAGAGTGCGTTGAGGTCCTATCTGTCTGAGGAACTCTTCTCGCTCCCTTCCTGCACCATTCACGTGAGCTGGGCTGAGCTGCCTGACTGCTGAGCCCTCTCATAGGGCTGTGAACAATACAAGACAGATCCCATCAGCAAAGGACTATGGGGAAGAGCCAGGGTAGTGACTGAGGAGTGGCCTGCCCAGGAAAAATACCAAACACTGTCATCATGGTGACGCCAATGGGAACTCAGTGACTGGTACTAAACAACCTATCTGCCACAGACCAAACACTGCCTTCCTCTTAGATATCCTACACACATTCCTGTGTACATCCCCCACCTTGCCCTGCCATGCTCCAAACTCTAGCCTGGTGAGTTAGTGCCCAGCTGTGTCCAGGAAATCTTGACATTGACCTCTGTTTATGACTTCCTTAATAATAGTTTGACCTGCTCAACCTGATTTTTTCAATTATTTTTGTTTGAATTTGACCTGTGTTCCTTCCAGCCACTCCTGTGGGGCTTGTGAGGTTATGACCAACACCCTGCAACTTGCAGTTTGACAGAATATGCTGAGAGCGTAAACATCATTCTGACTGTGGGACGGAATGACTCTCAAAGAGCCTTGTGGACTGCTGAAGCCAGGCCTGGGCTTTCTCAGTGCTGCTCTAGCACCCAGGGTCACCAGTCTTGCCTTAGCATTCTTTGGAAACTGGGAGACCTCGTTCTTGTTTAAATTCAGGGTTGAAGGACTGTCAACATTGGCATCTGCTGGAAACAAATGAGAAACTGACCCCTCTAGAAACCAACAGGTAAGCACTTATACTTTAAAAGAAACCTGCAAAAGTTTTCAAATCCAACAGAAGATTCTTCCACAAAAGGGATACACTTGCTCCCCAGAGCACTAGTTTGATAGGGATGGAAAAGTCAGAAACTGGCTGTCTAAAAGGGGGATATGAAGACACAAGGTATGAAGTAGCTGGTTACATGCTTTCAGGAAGATAGTATTAATAAGATGCTTGAAAGAGAAATAAAAACCCCACAATACATATGAATGAAATACAGTGTAAAGGAAAGTTTCTATAAAACACAATGTACATGCACAAAATACAATGTATGTGAATGATGAAAATACTAATTTAAATATAGAGACCTGCAAACATGTGAGGGAACTCTGGGGGCGCAGTTCACAGGGTATGGCACTGATAACCAAAGGGATGCAGACCTCAGGCGGTTCAAATCTATAAGCTGCTTCAGAGAAAGATGGGAAGTCTCTTCCCATTAAGATTCACAGCCACATAGTAAAGTGGTCTGGGGGTGGGGATGGGTGTGGGGGGGACTGTAGAACAATTAAAGAGACTTTTTTTCCCCAAAGAAAAAAGCAAACTGAGGGGAGGAGAGACAGGGAGGAAAATGTGCAACAATGAATGAATTGGAAATCCAAGTTCTTCATAAACTTACAATAAAATCTCAATTTAAAAAAAGGATTTTTTTTTAAAAAAAAAAGACTAGCAGCCTCAGAAAGCCAATGAAAGCTATGAGTTGAAACCCACTCTACAGCAATGAGTTTGAGTGTCTTGAGCATTGTTGTTCAAGTGAGCTCTCATGCCCTCATGGGTAAGGAGTTGCACTTTCAATCCAAAGACAGGCGGTTTGAATCCACCAGCTGTTTCTGAGGAAAAGAAGTAACCTCCTTCTACAATGTGATTTACAGCCTCTGAAAATCTGGTAGTAAAAATATGAAGGACACTTGCTTTCAAAGCCCATCATTTTGAAATTTTAGAGGACTAGATGATGAAGAAATATTTAACATTTCTGTAACTATTCTGTTTAAAAAAGTCATTCTTTTTACCCTTTATATTTAAGAAAAATCAAGAGACATTAAAATGATAGTCATTTTTATATAGTGTTTATTGATATTTACCACTTTCTTTACACTTCATCACTTCTAGTAAGTATTTTATTTTTCCAGCCCAAGGAACATCTTTTAAGATTTCCATTAGTGAGGGTTTTCTCTTTGTGTCAAGTTGGCAACTACTTGCTTTCATTACACTTACGCTATGACTTCACTGTTGTTGGGAAGCACCATCGCTTAACTTTTATGCCAATGAAGAGAAGCTGCTCTTTTAGAATGCTTTCTTTTGTTTCTGAAAGTTACACTGTTGTGTAACAATTTTCAATTTTTTTTTTGGGGGGGGGGTGTTTCCTGCTTAAGATTTGTCAGGTTTCTATCTTTCCTGAAAGATTTTTCAGCCATTATTTTTAAATTTTTAAAATACATTTGCTTCATTCTTTGTAAAATGCTGGTAAACACACAGCCTCCAAAAATGCTGGTTATTGGAATTTGAACTTCTAGAAGTTCTGTTTGTTTCCTTAAAAAAAAAACCCACAAAACAACACCCAAATAAATGCACAAACCAGTCATATAACTTTTTATAGTTTCCTATTTGTTGTAAATATCTTTAAATGTGATACAAATGTATTGGGTTTCCCCCCCCCTTTTTATTTATTAATTGTTGACCATTTTCTCCTCCTCTTCCCTTCCCCTCTCCCAGCCAACCCTGCATGCAACTTTTGTTCCAACTTGTTCTCATGCACCTAATGCATAATAAGATATTCCTTTGAGATAGTTCTTCCTCTTATCTATTCTAATGTAGTGTTCATTATCTACCCACTCTTTCCCCATACCCTCCTCAACCCGCCTCCATGTCTTTCCTATTTTATTACAGTTGTATTATGCAGTATTTGTCCTTTTCTGACTGATATATTTCATTCATCATAATGTCCTCAAGGCTCCTCCATGTTGTGCAATGTTTTACTATATCAGTGATTTTTCAATGCTGCATAAAACTCCATTGTGTTGTACCATTGTTTTTCTATCCATTCATTTGCTGATGGGCACTTAGGTTGCTTCCATCTCTTGTTGGAATAATATTGTCAATAATAGAGCAATAAACATGGGTGTGCATACATCTGCTTGAGTTGTGGCTCTGGTATCTTTAGGGTATACCCACAGTAGTGGAATTGCTGGGTCAAATACTGTTTCTATTTCCAACTTTTTGAGAAAGTGCTAGACTATCTTCCATAGCGCCTGTATCATTTTACATTCCCACCAGCAATGAACAAGAGTTCCCATTTCTCCACAACTTCATCAGCGTTTGTTGTTTGCTGCCCTGTTGGACATTGTTATTGGTGCTGGGGTGAGATAATGACTGACTTCTTTCTATTCATATCCTGTGCTCATTTTGTGATTAGGTTGTTTACCTTTTTCTTATTGAGGTGCTGGTTGTTGTTGTTGTTTGGTGCCGTTGAGTCGTAGATGACTCATAGCGACCCTATGAACGAACAGCCTGAGCACTGTTCGTACATAGAGTTTCCGGAGGCAAGCCATTTCGGAAGTGGATGCCGCTCCTGCTTCCAGGCTTGATTTAGTTGGGAAGCTCCAGCCAACACTGTCCACCATGGGTACCCATTACCACGACTAGCACATCACCATCACAGTCTTCAGCATCACAGCAACCCGGAGTGATGAGGTCCTGGAGTAGTCTATAAATTTTAGATGTAAGTCCCTTATCAGATATGTCACTGTCAAAATTTTCCCCCCAGTCTGTGGGTTTCCTTCTTACCCTGTTGGAGAAGTTCTTTGATGTGCATAGAGATTTGACTCTTAGAAGGTTCCATTCATCTATTTTATTCTCTCCTGGTTGTAGGTTTTTCATTATGCTGTAGATTAGGGCTTTTAGAGTTAATAGCTTGTCTCTGTGAATTTTTTTTTTCTCTGTGAATTTTATAGTGTTTGGTTTTACTTCTAGGTACCTGATCCACCTTGGGTTGGTTTTTATGTAAGTGTGAAGTGTGGATTTTGCTTAAGTTTTCTGCAGATGGTTTTCCAATTCTGTCAACACCATTTTTAAAGAAACTTTGCTTTCTCCACTTAACTGATTCTGCCTCCTTGTCAAAGACCAGTTGACCATAGGTGGATGAACCGATTTCTGGGTTCTCAATTCTATTCCATTGATATATGTGTCCATTGCTGTAAAAGTACCATTCTGTCTTGCTACCACAGCTGTGTAACAGCATTTTAGATCAGGGAGTGCGTGTTTCTCATTTTCAGTAATGTTTTTGTTATTCAGGGCTCTTTCCATTACTGAAAAAATTGGAAATTGCCTCTTCCATCTTCTTGAAGAATGGCATTGGTATCTGTATTGGAATTACATTGAACTTGTAGACTGCCTTTGGTAGAATTGTCATTTTCATGATATTGAATCTTCCTGTTCATGAGCATGGTATATTCTTCCATTTTTCCAGATCTCTTTTTGTTTCTTATAGTAATGTTTTGTAATTTTCTATCTATAGGTCTTCTGTGTCTCTAGTAAGATTTATTCCCAAGTATATAATCTTGTGGTTAGCTATTTAGTTGGTACTGTTTTTCTTTACTTCCTTCTCTTGTCTTATTGCTCTTGCTAATACTTCCAATACTATATTGAATAGGAGAGGTGATAGTGGGCATCTTTGCCTAGTTCCTGTTCTCAAAGGGAATGCCTTTAATTTCTCTTCATTGAGAATGATGTTGGCACTTGGTTTTGCATATATACTTTTCACTATGTTGAGGAAATTCCCCTCTGTTCCTATTTTGTTCAGGGTTTTAATCAGGAAAGGGTGCTGGATTTTGTCAGAGGCATTTTCTGCATCAATTGATAGGACCACGTGG